>NW_027507764.1:581271694-581306090 GCF_037356315.1 Lithobates pipiens | reverse complement strand
GTATGCAGAGCTCCACCATCCAGACAGGTCACTGCTATACAGTCAGAGATTTCAATGGCAACAAAACCAATAAAAGTCAGATCCTGATTACTCAGCAATTTCAAAATCTGTTTTAAAGGATACGTTTAGGGTTGTCCCGATACCACTTTTTTAAGACAGAGTACAAGTACCGATACTTTTTTCAAATACTCGCCGATGACGATACTTTTCTTTTAATGTCATGTGACGGTTTTCAGAGCACAATACAGATGAGGTGGCATCGATATGCAGCAATGATAGGATTAGGTGGCACTGATATGCAGCACTGATAGGATTAGGTGGCACTGATATGCAGCATTTATGAGCACTGACTGATGGCTGGAACTGACAAATGGTTGGCACCGACAGGTGGAGGCACTGATAGATGGCACCGACAGGTGGCTGGCCACTGACACTGGGGGCACTTTCAGGCATTGGGCACCGATAGGTGGCATTTATGGGCACTGATGGGCAGGCACTGAAATGCCATGAAAGGAAAGGCTGCCTGCGACACCCATCTTGGTACTCCTTGCACTCGGCCACATAAAAGCGGCAGCGGCCATCTTGTTACACCCAGCCCAAACTATATGGGCTGGGTGTAACAAGATGTCTGCTCATTATGTATTACTTACCTGAGATTGAAGCCCCCCGCAGAGGTCATCGTCGTCTCCCCCTCCGGCCACCGACATGTCATCCCGGAGTTACTTTCGGGGTATCGCGGCTCCGGCTGATTGGCCGGAGCCGTGATGACGTCACTCGTGTGCATGCGCGCGGGAGACGCCAGTAACGGCATGCAGACTGATGCAGCGGCACATAGGTGCCATTGCACCAATTTACTCTAGTGCACATGTGCCGATGTCATCGGCACATGCAGGGGACAGGGGAAATCTCCTAAACCATGCAGGTTTAGGAGATATCCTGGTTAGCTACAGGTAAGCCTTAATATAGGGTTTAAAACCACTGAGAAAGGCCTGGATTAATTCCTAAATGTACATAATATAAAAAACGGGATACTAACATTTATCGGTAAAGTTGATCCAGGGAAAATCCGATTGTCTCTCTGGGATCAGGAAGGAATTTTCCCCTGCTGTAGCAAATTGGATCATGCTTTGTTGGTTATTTTTTTGCCTTCCTCTGGATCAACTGTGGGTATAGGATTGGGTATATGGGATTGCATGATATTTTTTAATTTCTTTTTTATTTATTTTCTATGGTCTAACTAGATGGACTTGTGTTTTTTTCAACCTGACTGTAACTATGTGAAGTTTGAATAAGCACCAAACCCGCACAAAAGGTACCAAAGGACCCCTGCCTTAGAAATAATCCCTGAAAAACAAAAGATATAATTCCAACAACAGTGCAAGCATGCGTATCTCAACACACACACACACACACACACACACACACACACACACACACACACACACACACACACACATAAAAATCCCTCAATACAACGGCTAGTAGAGCTGCACGATTAATTGTTAAAAAAAAAAAAATGCGATCTCTATTCACCCCCCCAATCTCTTCCGCTGAGAGTAGGCGATTCTTTCATATAAATAAGTGGAGAGATTATCTGATCACTCAGCTGTCAAAAGAAAGCATCCTGGCAATCTCCGAAATTTAGAACTTGAAACATTGTAACTAACACTTACTATTTAGATCAAAGGGATAGAACTTCTTGTGTAAACAAATAATCTGGGCAGTTTGCCAACCACTGGAAATGCTGGAAATTTAACCACTTAAAGTCTAAATCTTTTTCTGACACTTCTTTCTTAAATTAAAATCAATATTTTTTGCTAGAAAATTACTTGGAACATACATTATTTTAATATATATATATATATATATATATATATATATATATATATATATATATATATATATATATATATATATATATATATATATATATATATATATATATATATATATATATATATATATATATATATATATATATATATATATATATATATATATATTATTTTTTTTATTTTTTTATTATATATTTTTTTTATCAGAGACCCTAGGGAATAAAGTAGCAATTGCTGCAATATTTTATGTCAAACTATATTTGCTCAGCAGTCTTTCAAATGCAATCTTTTGGGAAAAAACACACTTCAATCACTAAAAAAAAAAAAAAAAAAAAAGTTTTAATGTGAAAAATTATACGCCGTGAGAATCGTGATCTATCTTCTAAGCAAAAAAAAAAAAAAAAAATCATGATTCTCATTTTAGCCAGAATCGTGCAGCTCTACCGGCTAGTGAATGAGGACAAACATGGAACAGTTTTGCCACTGATAGGATGGGGGTCACAGAATAACAAATCGACCGTCACCAAGATCTCCGGTCAGGAAGGGGTTACAGAATCACCCCGCGTCCTCTGCTAGTATCTCAACCACAATTACGGAATAAATAATGTATTAGGAGTCAGAAGAAGGAGCATATTACAGCACACAACACAGAGGGAAGGCAGAGCGAGACACGAGCACCGGGAATAGGAGGGATCCTCCCGCTACAACACCCCACTTATCTGGATTTTATACATGTTCCAGGTAGCTACAGAACCTGAAGGGAAGGTCCTTCTCCTGGTCATGAGGAGATAATTTCCAGCACTCAGAAGAGTGTCCAGCAATGAACTTCTTTTGTCCTGCTTCAAAATTAGCCGTAACAAGTGCGAAATTGTTAAAAAGGACAAGCAATGGACAAGAGGTTCTACTCACTCTGTTGGCAACTTCCTTGACCTCATTCTCCTACCTATGCACTCCGCACAACCTCTCCAATATTCCTTTTCCTCTCTCTGATCACCACCTTATTCGTTTCACTCTCTGCTTGTCTGCCTCTCCTCCATGCCTTCCAACTACCAAACTATTATCTGTAGAAACCTTCGCCATCTTAAACCTTCTCTTCTTTTTTTTGGCTACAGATTGTCTCTACGACAAAATCTCATCCTTGTCCTGCCCCAACTTGGCCACTTCTGTCTACAACAGTTCACCGTCATCCACCCTGGATACCTTCGCCCCCCTCACTATACACAGAATCAGGCCCCGACCGCTACAACCCTGGCAGACAGACAATACCAGAAGCCTCAAAAAACGTAGCCGCGCTCTTGAGCGTCTGTGGTGTAAAACTAAGTCACAGCAAGACTTCAGCCAATATAAATCTGCCCTCCAAATAAAGCATTCCTGCCTCCACGCTGCCAAACCGACCTACTTTATCACTCTCATTATTAACACCCTCTTACACAGTGCCCGTCAACTCTTTTCTACCTTTACCACTCTACTTCGTCCTCCATTACCTCCACCCACTAAGTTACTCACTGCCCAGGAGATTGCTAAACCCTTAAAAAATAAGATTGAGACAAATGGTCTCTAGATCTCCGCTCTACAGACATCTCCCTCAACTTACACTCCTTGCCCTCCTGCACAATCAATACTTTCCTGTTTTAACCCAGCTACTATAGAGGAAGTCACTAAACTTTTTTTTCTAATGCCCACCTAACCTCCTGTTCCCTGGACCCTGTTGCTTTTCAAACACTACGGTCACCATCTGACTCAATCCTCCTTAACTCATATCTCCAACCTCTCACTCTCTACTATCATCTTCCCCAAAGCTCTAACACATGTGCCAGTCACTCCCATACCAAAAAAGGCCTCAGACCCCACCAATCTCAACAACCTAAGACCCATCTCTTTACTCCCTTTTGCCTCCAAACTCCTTGAACGTTTAGTCTACAACCGACTGAGCGACCACCTCATTGAGAAGAACCTCCTTGATCCCCTTCAGCCTGGATTTCGCCCACAGCACTCCACAGAAACTGCCCTCCTAAAACTCACAAACGACTTACTAACAGCCAAAACCAAACGGTCATTATTCCATACTCTTATGCCGTGTACACACAGCCGGACTTTGTTAGACCGAACGCCGAAGGAGTTCCGCTGAAACCGACTTGTCTACACACAATCACACCAAAGTCCAACCGGACTAGAATAAGGAAGTTCATAGCCAGTAGCCAATAGCTGCCCTAGGATCGGTTTTTCATCCGTCGGATTAGCATACAGAAGAACTGATTTTTCAACTGGACTCGAGTACATCGGAAAGATTTGAAACATGTTCTAAATCTAAAGTCCGTCTGATTTTTCGACAGCAAAGGTCCAATGAAGCCCTCAACATGGTCGAATTGTCCGACGGATTCATTCTGACGGACCTTCGCTGTTGAAAAGTCTGGCCGTGTGTACATGGCATTACTCTTGGACCTTCTGCTAGCTTTGATACAAGTTGACCACCCCCTCCTCCTCATAAAACTCAATTTGCTTGGTCTCCATGGCTGCACTATCCGTTGGTTCGAATCTCAACCCTCTCATTGCACCTTCAGTGTCACTTACAACTCCACTTCCTCTTTTCCAACTGATCTTACCGTTGGGGCCTCCCAAGGTTCTGTCCTTGGATCTCTTTTTCGATTGAAAAGCCTGTGGCGTGCAAAACACAACCCAAAAACTTCCATCCGGTGCCAAAAAAAGTGCACACACAAAGAGTGAACACAAAAATGTGCAACGGGTGTCTGCTGTCCTCTACAAGGAAGGACCTTACCCTGATCCCCCGGGGTATTAGGCTCCAGACGGGGACTGAGGTACCAATACATGGCCCATCCAGCCGAAGTCGGACAACCACCTTTCTCCGGAAGGTCTGCCGAAACAGACCCACCCAGGTACTAGGGTAGGGGCTCCCCCGAAGGGAGACCCCCCCAAAGAGAGGGCGAACCAAGCCAGAAGGCCTATGTCCACCCTCCCACAAGACTTTCAGGGTTGGCCCGAGGACCGACACCCTACTCGCCAAACGTGCAGGTGACAACACAAAACGTGACACAGCAATCAAAAAAATAAATAAGTAAAGTGGGGAAGGGATAGTGAAGAGGGAGAGTGAAAAAGGTGGCCATTGTGTAAACACAAATCTGTGCTTGGACCTCTACTATTCTCGATCTACACATCCTCCCTGGGTCAGCCGATAGCCTCCCATGGCTTTCACTACCATTTATACGCTGATGACACCCAAATCTATCTCTCTGCCCCTCAGCTCACCCCATCAATCTCCTCACCCATCACTGATCTACTAACAGACATATCAGCCTGAATGTCAAACAACTTCCTCAAACTTAATCTATCTAAAACCGAGCTCTTAATATTTCCTCCCCCACGTGCCCCATCGCCTGACTTCTCTGTCGAGATCAATGGCACATCTATCAGTCAAGCCGGCAGATTTGAACTTGTGGGATGGCTAGACAGCGGTGAAGCCGGAGCGGAGATCACACGGAGGGGAGAGCAGAGGAGGAGAATAACTGGATGAGGGGCTGCAATATGCAGAAGAAGGTTCCAGGAAAACACCTTAAAGTGACACAGGGGCTTACACTGTGGATGCGCAAATACCCCTAAGGGGTAAGGCATCTGGTGAGTGCAAAATCCCCTACCTGCATGGAAAAGAGCACTGGCACCTTCTTTCAGCACATCAAGGATTGATTACAGCACCCGTCACATTCACCAATATAATTGTCCGTTGTGCACAAGTCACTTTTTTCACGTTTATGGACTATATTACAGTTTTTAAGCATATTTAATTTATTTATATATATATATATATATATATATATATATATATATATATATATATATATATATATATATATATATATATATATATATATATATATATATATATATATATATATATATACACACATCTAATCTCATGTATCAAATCAACATATATTTTTTTTGGGGGGGGGGGTCTAACACGTTTAACAGTTGATTGGTTTTTCTGTTTTTTTGTGGTCTTTTGTGGTCCTTTTTTATCACACTATTTAAAGCGGGGTTCCCCCCTAAAGTGGAACTTCCGCTCATCGGAACCCTCCCCCACCTCCGATGTCACAGTTGGCACCTTTCAGAGGGGAGGGGGGTGCAGATACCTAAGACAGGTATCTGCACCCACTTCCGGGCATAGACTCCCACGGGTCAGTGACAGAAGTTTTTTTACCTTAATGCACACGATGCATTAAGGTGGAAAAAAAAACACAAGGATTTACAACCCCTCCAAATGACACATATATGGCTATGAGGCTCAACGCCCAGAAACAGGGAGATCTTGGCACTGTGGGTCCTCAGGTACAGCTTCCCCTCCAGCAAGGAGAACAAAGAGCAGCACAGTAGTAACCTCATTACATTTCACTCCAAAACTGATGAACTATCAGTCAGAGGCAGCAATGCCTTAAAAAGGATTGTAAACCCTTGTTTTATTTTTAAACATACATATACTTACCTCCACTGTGCAATTTATTTTGCACAGAATGGCCCCAATCCTCATCTTCTGGGGTCCCCCAACAGCGATTACGGCATCTCCACCACAACGGTAACCCCCCCTCTGTAGGGGTTACCGTGCGGGTGCGCTCCCGACTCCAGCGATTGTGTCCATAGACACAGAATCCCGAACTCAGCCCCGCGTCATTGGATTTGACGGAAAAGGGAGCCAATGGCTGCCCTTCTATCAATCTATCGAATCAAGAGCCAAGACAACGGGCAGAGAAGATTAGCGGTCTCCAGCGCGGGAGAATTACGGGGCCTGGGGGGGTAGGGGGTAAAACGGGGAAACAGGAGGGTGAAACAGGGAGATCTTTGCACTGTGAGTCCTCAGGTACAGCTTCCCCTCCAGCAAGGAGAACAAAGAGCAGCATAGCAGTAATCCCATTACACCTCACTCCAAAATTGGGTAAAACTAGCAGTCAGAGAATGCAGTGCCTTAAGATCTGCAGGTATACAGTTATGAGGCTACAGAGTATGAGTGCATACACACAGAAGTACAGTCATTTTTCCAGCAGTTCCAAACAGTACCTTATTCATGGCATGGCCAAGAGAAGAAAAAACATTTCCATGCATTTCCCTTAAGGCAGCAAATCAAAAACAAAAATAAAACAGTTTGCATGTATAAAAATTACCTAAAATTAGGAACGTTTAACAACTGGAGAAGTAATGCACTATAGACAAAAATGCAGCTTCACTGGTCAGCTTCCACTAAGGTAAAAAGCAAGTAACCGCGTTAGACGGCCACTTGGAAGCAAACACACGTTTTGGAAAAGATAACAAAGTACATAAACCGCCCAGTGTTTGGCCTGCTCAGATTCCTTGCAGGCCAGCGATTGCCTGGATACCTGAATCAGCAGAAATATGTAGAGTATGCCGGCTTCCACGGCAAATATGCAATACTCTGCTTAGCTTTTTATTTATTTTCCTGCTTTTATTTGAAGTTCTTTAGTTTTACGTTAGAACCCCTCTTCCTTTCTGCACCTTGAAACTCAAGGTTTGAAAATGTCCGTATTGTGCCCAGCGATATGACCAGCACCTCTCCCCCTTGAAGCATTTCGCACCCACAAAAGTGACACAATCTTGAGCCGTCACCCAACCCCAAAACACAAATATTCCCAACGCACACGTTCCTGAAAAAGGCTGTATATGCAGGCGAGCACTAGAGCGCACCACCGGCGGGAAACAGAAGACACTCAAAGTGAGAAGTACGTCATCAGCCCTCCAAGGATCTCCAGAACGGGTTCAAAGGTTTATTCACCGATCACATCATAGTCACAAAAAAGCCACGCAGGACCCCTTCATCAGGTAAGTGACTTTACCCGCCGGATGAAGGGGTCCTGCGAGGCTCCAAAACTTTTGCTTTTTGTGAATATGATGCGATCGCTGAATAAAGCTATGGGACGCATTCTGGAGATTCTTGATATTCTGTTAACATACTTACCACCCAACCCCAGGCAAATTCCTAGGATATAGATGGGTCCCGCTCTAACAGTCCCCGACCAGGCCTGTACAGCAGGAAGCCACCAGTGTACTGGGTGTGTGCGGGGGGGGGGTTAGTTGTTGCTGTGTATTAGTCTAGCTCAGTGGTCTCCAAACTGCAGCCATTTGCTTTCTTTTATATAGTCCTTGAGGCGCTATTTCATTCAGTGACGCCAACAACGGGGGGCAAGCTCCCTCCCAGCGACGCCAACAGCGGGGCAAGCTCCCTCCCAGCGACGCCAACGGGGCACGCTCCCGTCCCAGCGACCCCAACAACGGGGCACGCTCCCGTCCCAGCGACCCCAACAACGGGGCACGCTCCCTCCCAGCGACCCCAACAACGGGGCACGCTCCCTCCCAGCGACCCCAACAACGGGGCACGCTCCCGTCCCAGCGACGCCAACAACGGGGCACGCTCCCGTCCCAGCGACGCCAACAACGGGGCACGCTCCCGTCCCAGCGACGCCAACAACGGGGCACGCTCCCGTCCCAGCGACGCCAACAACGGGGCACGCTCCCGTCCCAGCGACGCCAACAACGGGGCACGCTCCCGTCCCAGCGACGCCAACAACGGGGCACGCTCCCGTCCCAGCGACGCCAACAACGGGGCACGCTCCCGTCCCAGCGACGCCAACAACGGGGCACGCTCCCGTCCCAGCGACGCCAACAACGGGGCACGCTCCCGTCCCAGCGACGCCAACAACGGGGCACGCTCCCGTCCCAGCGACGCCAACAACGGGGCACGCTCCCGTCCCAGCGACGCCAACAACGGGGCACGCTCCCGTCCCAGCGACGCCAACAACGGGGCACGCTCCCGTCCCAGCGACGCCAACAACGGGGCACGCTCCCGTCCCAGCGACGCCAACAACGGGGCACGCTCCCGTCCCAGCGACGCCAACAACGGGGCACGCTCCCGTCCCAGCGACGCCAACAACGGGGCACGCTCCCTCCCAGCGACGCCAACAACGGGGCACGCTCCCTCCCAGCGACGCCAACAACGGGGCACGCTCCCTCCCAGCGACGCCAACAACGGGGCACGCTCCCTCCCAGCGACGCCAACAACGGGGCACGCTCCCTCCCAGCGACGCCAACAACGGGGCACGCTCCCTCCCAGCGACGCCAACAACGGGGCACGCTCCCTCCCAGCGACGCCAACAACGGGGCACGCTCCCTCCCAGCGACGCCAACAACGGGGCACGCTCCCTCCCAGCGACGCCAACAACGGGGCACGCTCCCTCCCAGCGACGCCAACAACGGGGCACGCTCCCTCCCAGCGACGCCAACAACGGGGCACGCTCCCTCCCAGCGACGCCAACAACGGGGCACGCTCCCTACCAGCGACGCCAACAACGGGGCACGCTCCTTCCCAGCGACGCCAACAACGGGGCACGCTCCCTCCCAGCGACGCCAACAACGGGGCACGCTCCCTTTGCAAAATTCCTACCAATGACACCGGCATTGTTTACTCCAACTAAAGCTGGGACATGTTCAACTCCCAATGGCCAGTCTGGGCCCCTGAAAGTCTGAAGGACAGTAAACCGGCCCTTGGTTTAGAAAGTTTGGAGACCCCTATCCTAGTTTTAAAAGAAGTACAGCCAAAGTTTGTTTGTGTAGTTCGTTCTGCACTCCTGAGACCCATTTTCAGCAGACAGCGCGGGCTGAAGTCCGCTGTCTGCTGACATCACAGAGCCGGTCCAGGCTCGGGCAAGATTGCTACAGTGGAGTCGGCACTGGGCTACAAATACTGCAGCTGCTGACTTTTAAAATAAGGACGCTTGCCTGTCCAGGGAGCCCGCCATGTCCTGACCCGAAGCCGACCCGTCCCTCGGCTCCGGGTGGAGGTGCCGTCACGGCCTGGTTTCACTACTGCGCGAGTCATTCTGAGTGGTCCATGCTGTCTTCTGGGACCCGTGTGTCTCCCAGAAGACAGCGGGGGGCGCACATGGCGTAGAGTCCCACGGATACTGCAGCGATCTTTCGCCAGAAGTGGGAGTAAATACCCGTATTAGACAGGTATCTGCTCCCCCCTCTCCCCCCCGAAAAAGGTGCCAAATGTGACACCTTGGGGGGGGGGGGATCCGGACAGCGAAAGTTCCCTTTTTGGGAGGAACTCCGCTTTAAAAAATGGGGACACAGCAATAAAAACTGACAGGTGTTCTAATCCATCTTGAGTCTATCCACAACTAGGAAAAAAAAAGTTCTGCCGTTAGTTAAACTTTAAAGCGGAGGTCCACCCTAAAATGGACCTTCCGCTCATCGGATTCCTCCCCCCCCTCCGGCGCCACGATTGGCACCTTTCAGGGGGGAGGGGGGTGCAGTTACCTGGATAATCCAGGTAACTTCACCCACTTTCGGGCTAGCTCTCTGCGGAAAGGGGCGTACATTACGCCCCTTTCCGCAAGTGCCCGCCCCCTTCCGCAAGTGCCCCGCTGCCTGCTGGGAAACACACAGATCCCAGAGGCAGCGGGGACCGTCCTCATTGCGCAGCGCGGCTCGCGCATGCGCAGTAGGGAACCGGGAAATGAAGCCGAAAGGCTCCATTTCCTGATTCCCATACCCAAGATGGCGGCGGCAGCACTCGAGTGTCGATCTAGAGATCGGCTTCGGGTGCCGACATCGCGGGCGCGCTGGACAGGTAAGTGTCACTATTTTAAAAGTCAGCAGCTGCAGTATTTGTAGCTGCTGACTTTAAAAAAAAAAAAAAACGCGGAGTCCCGGCGGACTCCCGCTTTAACTGAACAAGCTGACGTTAGAAGCGGATTGGATTCTATGTAGAGCTGCACCAGATTTTGCACCCTCCAGTTTTAGTAAATCCCCCCCCCATTGAGTTACACATTTAGTATTTCACAATATACTGAAATGTACACAGACGGTTCTGCATAGAAAGGGTTATAAACGGAGCAGCTGTATACAATATTGGGCAGGACTGGCATCGCCTCTCCAGATATTGGGCGACACCGATGGGAAAGGCAGCAGCCCCGGCCGATCCCCTGAACTGTGAGAAGCGCTCTGTACACACCTCACACATGGAACCGGATATCAGACTAATCTGCTAATTACAAGTCTGCTATTATTTTACAGGGTGGCTTTTATCCTGCCTGCAGCCTCCGCACTGCCTGCGCCAACCTCCATCCTGAGCTCGGGGGGGGGGGGGGGGGGGGGGATGTATTCTGAGGTGCAGAGTGACAGCACCACCCTGAAAGTAAACAAGACACCATGCAGTCCTTACACCGGCTCCCTCCAATCAATGAACAGCATTCAACCCGAGGGAGACACGATGGAGGAACGCCGGCAGCCCCTGGGACGTCTCATGTGAAACTCGTAAAAAAAAAAAAAAAAGTTTTAGAAAGAGAGAGTCAGATGATTGCAGCAGCCGGGCCTGTCAGACGGTGGTGACTGGGACAGACACGTCTCAACCAATTAGCAGGGCAGTGCCCCTTCCAGAGGCCTGAGCGGGTAAACAGATCTCAGCGCTGCTAAACAAAACACAGAGAGTGCAGGAAAAAAAAAAAAAAAAAAACAAGGGGGAGGGGGGCAAGAAGTTCTGCAGCACCAAACATAGCAGGACCAGCTAGAGAGTGAAATCAACAAATTGTTACAAATTATCAACAATCTCTGAGCAGCAAAAAAACAAATAAAAATCAACTGCCAGGCTCTGCCCATCACAGGCACCAGACTTATCACTGACCCCCGGCAGTGCCAGCGCCCCTCGTTTCAACGGCGACCCCCGCCAGTGCCCCCTCATTTCAACAGTGACCCCAGCAGCTCCAGTCCCCGTCATTTCAACAACAGCAGCGCCAGCCCCCCTCATTTGAACTACCCCAGCAGCTCTCATTTCAACAATGCCCCCCACCAGTCCCCGTCGTTTCAACGACAACCCCAGCAGCGCCGGCGCTCCTCGTTTCAGCGACCACCTGGCAGCACCCCTCGTTTCAACTACCCCGGCAGCGCCCCTCGTTTCAACTACCCCGGCAGCGCCCCTCGTTTCAACTACCCCGGCAGCGCCCCTCGTTTCAACTACCCCGGCAGCGCCCCTCGTTTCAACTACCCCGGCAGCGCCCCTCGTTTCAACTACCCCGGCAGCGCCCCTCGTTTCAACTACCCCGGCAGCGCCCCTCGTTTCAACTACCCCGGCAGCGCCCCTCGTTTCAACTACCCTGGCAGCGCCCCTCGTTTCAACAATGACCCCCGGCAGAGCCGGTCCGGTGAAACCACAGAACAAACACAGTCCCTGCCCCCCAGTAAGGTACCTTGGGCAGCTCTCGGAGTTGGTTGGAGTCGAGCAGTAGTTCCTCTAGGCTGCGGCTGTAGCGGTAGATCTCCTCGGGCACGGTGTGCAGGGAGCTGTGCCGCCGGTCCACGCTCTCCACATGACGGTTGCAGCGCCACAACGGCATGCACTTCAACATGGTGTCCGGTGGGGACAGCGCCTCCTATACAACATATACCGTCCGGGGGCTGTGCCCTCCTCTATACCACAGACCGGGCCACCGCAACATGTGGGGCACCTCATGTATACTACATAGACCCCCAGCTGGGTTCTGACACCCTCTGCCTATGGGGACAGCGATGTGCCAAGCGGGCACCGACCTCGATTACTGCACCTAACCACGGACCGTACCCCCCTATACTGTACCCACTACCATGCCAACCACCGACTGACCCCACTATACTGTGCCCACTACAATGCCAACCACCGACTGACCCCACTATACTGTGCCCACTACAATGCCAACCACTGACTGACCCCACTATACTGTACCCACTACCATGCCAACCAGGGACTGTACCCCCCTAACGGAATAGCCGGTTCTGCCAGCCCCCCAGACTACCCTGGGCCCCCCTGGGCATATAGAGGAGTGTGCGGTAGTCAGGGACTCCTGTAAATAGAGGACCCCCTGTATATAGAGGAGTGTGTGGTAGTCAGGGACCCCTGTATACAGAGGAGAGTGCAGCACTGAGAAGACCTCCTGTATATATAGCCCCCTCGTCCAGCTCTCTTAGGGCCCCGCTCTCTCCGGCTCTCCAGTCTCTGTCAGGAGGTACTCGGGCCGCTGCTCGGTGCACGACGGGAACTCCACACAGCTACGGCCCCGCCCCTCTACATCCGGGGAATGGCGTCACCTGACCGCGCCTCCGGACCCCCCACGTCACGCGGGCTGCGCTGATCCGCCGGCCGGGCGTGACTAATCGAGAGCGGAAACCTCGTTGACAGAAGGAAAGGTTTCTGTGCAGACCAGAGGAATCGATAGCAGAGAGGTGGCTGGCAGATGCAGAGAGCACTTGCCAGCCAAGACTGGCTGCTGTGATAATTGTTTCCTCTGAGTACTGTGTGATCCTGTCCTGAGGGGTCACCCTCTGTCCTGATATAACACTCTGAGCATCGTGTGATCCTGTCCTGAGAGGTCACCCTCTGTCCTGATATAACACTCTGAGCATCGTGTGATCATGTCCCGAGGAGTCACCCTCTGTTTTGGGGGGTCACCCTCTGTCCTGATATAACACCTTGAGCACTGTGTGGTCCTATCCTGGGGGGGGGGTCACCCTCTGCCCTGGGGGGTCACCCTCTATCCTGGGGGGTCACCCTCTGCCCTGAGGGCTCCCCCTCTGTACTGGGGGGTCACCCTCTGCCCTGGGGGCTCCCCCTCTGTCCTGTGGGGTCACCTTCTCCCCTGGGGGCTCCCCCTCTGTCCTGTGGGGTCACCTTCTGTCCTGGGGGTCACCTTCTGCCCTGGGGGCTCACCCTCTGCCCTGGGGGGGTCACCCTCTGCCCTGGAGGCTCACCCTCTGTCCTGGGGGTATCACCCTCTGTCCTGTCAGCTCCCTGGCTTGGCAAAGCTCCTGTAATTCTGTGCAGCCAACTTTGTAATCCAGCCAGTGGCTAAAATAATGCTGACGCCTCCTGGCCAGCGATGAGCTCAGGCATGTTCCGACAGGTCACCAAACCCACCTGAGCTTTCCCACTGGTAAGTTAAAGCTCACGGATTCTGAGGGAATGTCCCGAGATGCATCCTGACTGTGCCGTACCTCCCAACCATCCCAGATTCTGTTGGCGTGTCCTGGGATGCATCCTGAGTGTGCCGTAGCTTAAGACTGTCCCAGATTCTGCGGGAGTGTCCCGAGATGCAATCGTGCCTGTGTCGTGCCTTCCGACCGTCCTGGGTTCTGCAGGAATGTCCCAGGAATGCATCCTGACTGTGCCGTACCTCCCAACCATCCCGGATTCTATGGGGATCTCTCGAGATGCATCCTGACTGTACCATACCTCCCGACCGTCCGCAGATTCTGCGGGAATATCTCTGGATGCATCCTGACTGTGCCATACCTGCCACTCGGCCCGGAACTATGCCTGTATACATCCTGACTGCCATACCTCCCAACTGTCCCAGATACTGCAGGAATGACCCAGATTCCATGGGACTGTCCTAAGATAACTCCTGAATGAATGAATGATTTGTATAGTGCGCAATGCAAACTGAATCGCCTCAAGGCGCTGTGCGGAGCTTTGTTGTCTAGCTTATAGAAGAGGAAGGTCTTGAGTTTTTTCCTGAAGACCTGGTGGTTTTCTTCCAAGCGGATGTTGGTTGGTAGAGCTTTCCATAGCCATGGTCCTTGGACAGCAAATCTCCTTTCCTCATTTCATTTGTACTGAGATTTGGGAACGAGGAGGAGGTTTTGGTTAGAGGATTGAAGACTGCGGTTGGGAGTGTAGTGTTTTATTTTCTCGAATAGGTATTGAGGAGCATCTCCATGCATGCATTTGTGGGTGAGGCAGAGGGTCTTGAATGTGATTAGATTCTTTACGATTAGCCAGTGTAAGCTCCTCAGGGAAGGGGAGATTGATTCCCTGGGTTTTTTCCCTGTTATCAGCCTTGCCGCCATGTTTTGGATAAGTTGTAAGTGCGCAAGTTGATATTGGGGTAATCCTATGTAAAGGGAGTTTGCGTAGTCAAGTCGTGAATTAATGACTGTTCCAACTACCACTGCTTTGTCCTTCTTCGGGATGAACGGGATAAGTCTGCGTAGCAGATGGTTAGAGCCACTGACTACTGCTCCTATTTGGGCATCCATTGACATTTGCGAGTCAAAAATGACCCCAAGACTCTTTGCCTTGGTCTTTGGGGAGATGGTCTGCCCAAAAATGGGTGGTGTCCAGGGGATCTTGGTTCGGGAATTATGGTTTGCGTGTAGGATGAGAAGCTCTGTTTTTGATTCGTTGAGTTTGAGGGAGTTAGTGGTCATCCAGTCTTCTATCAAAGTGAGGCAATTTTCTAGTTACTGCTGATGGTCTTTTTGTCCAGTGATACGAAAATAAAGTTGTGTGTCGTCAGTCTATGAGTGGAAACAGAGGTCAGATGATCTGATGATAATGAGTGGGCGGATGTATATGTTGAAGAGCACTGGCGGCAAGGGCGATCCTTGAGGGACTCCGCAGGAGACTGCCTTGGTTTCAGATGTGAATTCTCCTAGTTTCACGGTCTGTGAACGATTTCCTAGGAAGGATGCGAACCATTGAAGATCTGAATCTAAGACTCCGGCTACTTCTGTGAGGCGGATGAGTAAAGTATTGTGGTCCACTGTATCAAACGCTGCACTCAGGTCCAACAGTACCAGGAGGCATGATTCTCAATCATCCGCTGCTTCGAGAGTGTCGTCCCAGATCTTGAGGAGTGCTGTTTCTGTACCATGGCCCGGGCGGAAGCCTGATTGCAGCGGATCTAGGAGTTTGTGTGTATCCAGGTGGTGTTGTATCTGTTGAACTATTGCTTTCTCCATGATCTTGGAGATGGTGTTGAGGCTTGTTATCAGCCTGCGGTTGTTTGGGTCCTAAGGGTCGAGGTTAGGTTTCTTTAGCAGGGGTTTGACGATGCCCAAAAACAATCCCTTCTTCAAACAACTGATTTATGAGGTGGGTTATGGTGGGAGCCACGATGTCGGAGCATTCCTTCAGGAGTTTTATGAGGATGATGTCAATTGGTGATGTACTGTCTCAAAGGTTTTTGATGATGTTTTTAGTGATGTCAGCGGTAATTGGGGTCAGGGAAAACTTCGGAGGTTGGGGGATGTTGGTGTACAGATCTTCTTTTTGTTTTTGTTGACTGGGGTTGGCTGTTTTTTTCTGATGAATTGTTTTCCTGATGGTTTTGATTATGTTGATGAAAAAATCTGATAATTAATTGCAGAAATCTTGGGTTTCGTTTGCTGGGGGCTCTAAGCATACTGGGTTCATCAATTGAGCGACTATTTTAAAAAGTTCCCAAGGGCGGTTTAAGGCTGTTGAGATTGAATTTGAGAAATTATCCCTTTTAGCTTTGAAGATTGCTTTGTGATAATTCGCCGTGAGTCCTTTGTAGTTTGTGTGGTTTTCCTCGGTAGGTCGCGATGTGATCTTGCGAATCGCTTGCCCAAAGGTTAAAATCCCAGAGTGCCACGAAGTTTTTGGAAATTAGGGTGTGTATTGCAATGAATTCGGTGAGGGGTGTAAGAAGATTAGTCTTTGGTCCAGGCGGTCTGTAGCATAGTAGAATGTGAGTGGTGTCATGGGGTGTTGGTTGAAGATGTAGCGTCAGTGTCTCCATAAAAGCCACTGGGTTCTGTACCATTGATTTGGTGAGCGCCAGGTGCGATTTAAAGATCACTGCTAGGCCTCCTCCTTTTTTCCCTTTCCGATGCTCATTTAGGATCCTGTAGTTCTTCGGCACCAATTCGGTAAGGATGGTGTTGCAGTCAGGAGTAAGCCAGCTCCTGACTGTGGCATACCTCTCAATGGTCCCAGATTGCGAGGGAATGGCCTGGGGATACATCCTGACTGTGCCATTCCTCCAAACAGTCCTGGTTTTTGTAGGGATGTCCTGGGATACCTCTTGACTGTGCTGTACCTCACAAACATATCAGATTCCATTGGACTGTCTTGGGATACCTCCTGTGTGTCAGGGCTGGGCTCAGCCCTTCCTTCTCTGAGCTGGCCACTCAGCTGTCGGGTAATTGCCAGCTCCCATCTCTCCACAGTGACTCACCTGTTGATGATATCCTGTGCATCAGTCCTGCTTACTTAAAGCGGAGGTCCACCCTAAAGTGGACCTTCCGCTCATCGGAACCCTCCCCCCCTCCGGCGCCACAATTGGCACCTTTCAGGGGGGAGGGGGGTGCAGATACCTGTACAGTACAGGTATCTGCACCCACTTCCGGGATAGCTCTCTGCGGAAAGGGGCGTAGATTACGCCCCTTTTCGCAAGTGCCCGCCCCTTTCCGCAAGTGCCCCGCTGCCTGCTGGGAAACACACAGATCCCAGAGGCAGCGGGTACCGTCCTTATTGCGCAGCGCGACTCGCGCATGCGCAGTAGGGAACTGGGAAATGAAGCCGAAAGGCTCCATTTCCTGATTCCCATACCCAAGATGGCGGCGGCAGCACCCGAGAGACGATCTAGAGATCGGCTTCGGGTGCCGACATCGCGGGCGCGCTGGACAGGTAAGTGTCACTATTTTAAAAGTCAGCAGCTGCAGTATTTGTAGCTGCTGGCTTTAAAAAAAAAAATAAAAATAAACGCAGAGTCCCGGTGGACTCCCGCTTTAAGCCACCCAGCCCAGATAATCTCTGCCTTCGCCTTGGTCAACATCACAGTGACTTTCTACTGTGCTCCTGTTAAAGACTTGCTTGGCTGACATTACTTCTGGCTCCAGATCTTGCTTGCTGTTCCACTATGCTGATTCCTATCTTGTCTGACTATCCGTTCCAGTTACCGAACTTTGGCTATGTTTTGACTACATTTGTTCTGTTTACTTTTATTATTAAACAAGTGTGATTTAACTGTCTCGGTCTGATTCTTGGTTTCTGACAGTAGGGGAAGACCATGAATGCAGAAGATGCAGTCAAACCACTTGTTGGTAATATTTTTTCCAGATTGGATGAGCAGGATCACCGCATGGATCAGTTTGCCATGGCGTTACCAACATTCCTGAGTTGCAGGACTCTGGCAGCAGAGGTTTCTTAGAACGATGAGGCCCTCGTGGCTGCTTTTTCTCACGGTCTCTCGGATTCCATCAAGGATGAGATAGCAGCCCAAGATATACCCACTGAGCTGGTTAAGTTGATCATGTTTGCCATCCTCATTGACGCCAGACTCAGAGAAATACTCTCTTTTAAGGAGTGCTTGTAGAAGTCTCCTACAGTGCCTTGCGAAAGTATTTGGCCCTTGAACTTTTCAACCTTTTGCCACATTTCAGGCTTCAAACATAAAGATATAAAATTTTTATTTTTTGTGAAGAATCACCAACAAGTGGGACACAATTGTGAAGTGGAACGAAATCTATTGGATTTTTGAAACTTTTTTAACTAAAAGATGAAAAGTGAGGCGTGCAAAATTATTCGGCCCCCCTTGCGTTAATACTTTGTAGAGCCACCTTTTGCTGCGATTACAGCTGCAAGTGGCTTGGGGTATGTCTCTATCAGTTTTGCACATCGAGAGACTGAAATTCTTGCCCATTCTTCCTTGCAAAACAGCTGGAGCTCAGTGAGGTTAGATGGAAAGCGTTTGTGAACAGCAGTTTTCAGCTCTTTCCACAGATTTTCGATTGGATTCAGGTCTGGACTTTGACTTGGCCATTCTAACACCTGGATACGTTTATTTGTGAACCATTCCTTTGTAGATTTTGCTGTATGTTTGAGATAATTGTCTTGTTGGAAGATAAATCTCCGTCCCAGTTTCAGGTGTTTTGCAGACTCCAACAGATTTTCATCCAGAATGGTCCTGTATTTGGCTGCATCCATTTACCCTCAATTTTAACCATCTTCCCTGTCCCTGCTGAAGAAAAGCAGGCCCAAACCATGATGCTGCCACCACCATATTTGACAGTGGGGATGGTGTCTTGAGGGTGATGAGCTGTGTTGTTTTTACGCCAAATATATAGTTTTGCATTGTGGGCAAAAAGTTGGATTTTGGTTTCATCTGACCAGAGCACCTTCTTCCACATGTTTGGTGCGTCTCCCAGGTGGCTTGTGGCAAACTTTAGACGAGACTTTTTATGGATATCTTTAAAAAATGGCTTTCTTCTTGCCACTCTTCCATAAAGGCCAGATTTGTGCAGTGTACGACTGATTGTTGTCCTATGGACAGACTCTCCCACCTCAGCTGTAGTTCTCTGCAGTTCATCCAGAGTGATCATGGGCCTCTTGGCTGCATCTCTGATCAGTCTTCTCCTTGTCTGAGCTGAAAGTTTAGAGAGATGGCCAGGTCTTGGTAGATTTGCAGTGGTCTGATACTCCTTCCATTTCAAAATGATCGCTTGCACAGTGCTCCTTGGGATGTTTAACCACTTCCCACCCGGCCAATGCATATATACGGCCGGGTGGGAGCCGTCTACTCCTGATAGGACGTTCGTCCTTCAGAAGTAGCGGGATCGCGCGCGTGCCCGCGCAGCGGCGCGATCCCGATGTGCTCGTGTCACCCGGACATGGCACATCTCAGATCGGCAGGAGGGCTCTGTGATTGGCCCTCCTGATCACATGACGGCCGTGTCCAATCACGGCCATCATGTGATGTAAACAAACAGCCGGTTGCTAGGCAATCAGCTCTCCTCTCCTCACACGGAAGTCATCGCTGAGGAGAGGAGAGCAGAACGCTGCAGCCGGCTGATGATCAGTGAGTATGAGCTGTTTTTTACAGCTTTTTACTCACTGATCATCAGTCTAGTGTCAACACACAACACACCACACAGTACAAACACAGTCCCCACATATGTCCCCAAAACACACATGTCCCCAAAACATACATGTCCCCAAATAATAAAAACACATGTCCCTAATAATAAAAACATGTCCCCCACATATGTCCCACTAAAATCACATGTCCCAATGATTATCTGAACACATATGTACGTGATCACCTGCACACATATGTACATGATCATTTGCGTACATATGTCCGTGATCACACAAACCAATTATTATACACTTAACGGAATTTTTTTTTACCAAAAACATGTAGCAGAATACATTTTGGCTTAAATTTATGACAAAATTAGATTTTATTGGATTTCTTTTCAAATAGAAAAAAGAAAATATAGTTTTTTTTCCAAATTTCCGCTTTTTTTGCGCTTATATCGCAAAAAATAAAAAACGGAGTCGTGAATAAATAACACCAAAATAAAGCTCTATTTGTGCGAACAAAATGATAACAATTTCATTTGGGTACAGTGTAGCATGACCGCGCAATTGTCACTGAAAGTGCTAGAGCGATGAAAGCTGAAAATTGGGCTGGGAAGGAAGGGGGCGAAAGTGCCCTGTATTGTAGTGGTTAAAGCTTGGGAAATCTTTTTGTATCCAAATCCGGCTTTAAACTTCTCCACAACAGTATTACGGACCTGCCTGGTGTGTTCCTTTGTCTTTATGATGCTCTCTGCACTTTCAACAGAACCCTGAGACTATCACAGAGCAGGTGCATTTATACAGAGACTTGATTACACACAGGTGGATTCTATTTATCACCATCAGTCATTTAGGACAACATTGGATCATTCAGAGATCCTCGCTGAACTTCTGGAGTGAGTTTGCTGCACTTAATGTAAAGGGGCTGAATAATTTTGCACGCACCACTTTTCAGTTTTTTATTTGCTAAAAAAGTTTAAAATATCCAATAGATTTCGTTCCACTTCACAATTGTGTCCCACTTGTTGGTGATTCTTCACAAAAAATTAAAATTTTATATCTTTATGTTTGAAGCCTGAAATGTGGCAAAAGGTTGAAAAGTTCAAGGGGGCCGAATACTTTCGCAAGGCACTGTATGTATTTGTCTCTAAGCTTTGCAGTCCCACACTTGCCTCCCTCACCTGCTATGCCTCCTGGTACCGAGTCGGTCAATGAAGGTAAACTCATTCACTTGGGCTTCACGCGTCTCTCAGCGGATTAGAGAGCCATTAGGAGGAGGGAGAGATTGTGCCTTTATTGTGGCCAGGCAGGTCACTTTTTGAAGTCTTGTCCTACCCGTCCAGGGAACGACCGAACCTTGAGGTCCTGTCACAGACAGACCTTAGGTGGAGTTGTTTCGTCCCCAGTTATCCAGAAGGATAAGCCCCTGGTTTCGGTTTCCCTTATACAGGCTCTAATCGACTCTGGGTCTGCAGGCCTGTTCATTGATGCTGCCTTTGTATCAAAATACTTGATTCTGCTGCAGCATGCCACTCCACTTGCCGTTGAGGCTCTTGATGGGAGATCTCTACAGCCTGCCCATGTGACTCATAAGACTGTTCTTTTTTCCATGGCTGTAGGGGTTCTTCACCATCAAATTATTTCTTCACCTACGTTTGCGCTGCTTTTTACTTATCCTTGGTTACAGAGGCACAACTCCTCTTTTGATTGGCCCCATGCTAAGGTTCTCTCCTGGTCGCCACAATGCAGTAAGACATGCTTCCAGAAGGTAGCCAAGGTCCTGTGCACCTCTTCGCTCTCTTCCCTGCCGGAGGAGCACTGCGATTTTAGCTATGTCTTTGACAAAGTTCAAGCCAGTAGTTTGCCTCCAAACCGGTCGTATGATTGTGCAATTGACTTTCAACCTGGTGCCATACCCCCTCGTAGCCACGTTTACCCTTTGAGGATAAGGCCGTGGAGGAGTATGTTGCAGACACACTTTCTCTGGGTTTCATCCACAAATTCTCGTCTCCTGCTGGCGATGGTTTCTTCTTTATGAAGAAGAAGAGTGGTGAACTGAGACCTTGTATTGATTATAGGGGTCTCAATTGTTTCACGATTAAGAATTTTTATCTGATTGCATTGATTACAAAGTTATTTGACCGCCTCAAGGGAGAAACGTTTTTTTACAAAGCTTGATTTGAGAGGGGCATACAATCTCGTGAGGATGAAGGAGGGCAACGAGTGGAAAACTTAATACAGGCCATTACGAGTACCTCGTAATGCCATTTGGCATTTGTAACACTTCAGCAGTTTTCTAGGAATTTATTAACAATGTTCTCCGAGATTTGTTGCAGTTATGTGTGGCTCGACAATATCCTCATATTTTCAAGTCCCTGGAGAGCCACCACACAGATGTCTGTCGTGTGAGTCAGAAACGAATGCCGCGTACACACGATCGAATTGTCCAGCGGACTAGGTCCGTCGGACCACAGTACGCCGGACAATTCGATCGTGTGTGGGCTCCGGCAGACTTATTCATCGTAAAGTCCGGCAGACTTAGAAAGTAGTTTTGACTCAAAATTCGTCCGCCGGACTTGGCTTTCAGCGGACAATCCATTCGTCAGTGTGCTAGTACAGCAGACTAAGAATGACGCATGCTCTGAAGCAAGTACGAGAAGGAAGCTATTGGCTACTGGCTATTGAACTTCCTTTTTCTAGTCCCGTCGTACGTGCTGTACGTCATCGCATTAGAAATCGCCGGACTTTCGGAGCGTCCGTGTGTGGCCAAGTCCGTTCGTTATAAAGTCCGGCGGATTGTTTGCCGGACCAATTCCGCCAGACAATTCGATTGTGTGTACGCGGCATTAGTGAGAACAATCTCTATTGTAGATTGGAGAAGTGCGAATTCCATTGTGAACAGGTTAAATTCCTGGGTTATGTCATTTTCACTGCTGGCTTTTCGATGGACCCAGAGAAACTTTCAACAGTCTTATAGTGACCCTGACCCGTGGGTTTACATCCTCTGCAGTGTTTTCTTGGCTTTGCCAACTATTATCTGAGGTTTATTCGTAATTTCTTGTCTCTGGTCAAGCCCCTGACTGATATGACCAGGAAGGACCGTAACCCAGAGAGTTGGTCTCCAGAGTCCATTAAGGCCTTTGGGAGTCTCAAGGCTGCCTTTGTTTCTGCTCCTATGTTGGCACATCCTGATCCTACATCATTTTTTTATCCTGATTGCTTCTGAGACTGGAGTTGGCGCTTTCTGTCTCAACGTCCTACCTCTGAGAGCATTATGCATCCTTGTGGCTACTTTTCCAAGAAATTGTCACCTGCGGAGTGCAATTACGAGATTGGGGACAAAGAGCTGTTGGCGATCATTTTAGCCCTGAAAGAATGGAGACATCTCCTCGAAGGTACCACTATGCCGGTTCTCATTCTTACTGACCATGAGAATGTCACATTCTTGTCTGAGGCTAAATGCCTCTCTCCCAAAAGGGCACGTAGGGCTCTTTACTTGGCAAGTTTCAATTACATTGTCTCATTCTTACCCGGTAATAAGAATGTAAAGGCTGACGCTTTGTTGCAACAATTTTCCTCCACTTCCAAGATGGAATCGGTTCCTGTGATTCCTCCTGATCGTATTTTGGCTACGGTTCACACCAGTTTTACTTGCCGCTTAGGTCCATGCTCCTCCTGAGAAGCCTTGTGACCGCTGCTTTGTCCCAGAGAGTCTCCGTACTGCTGTGCTCCACTTACTATTCTCCCAGGGCTGCTGGCCACCCAGGGAAGAATCAACTCTTTTGGGCCATTTCCCAACAATTCTGGTGGCCTAGTCTATGTGCTGATGTAACCACCTTCGTAGTTGCCTGCTCCGTGTGTGCTCAGAGTACGACTCCACAACACCTTCCAGTGGGCCTCCTACAACCCATACCCAATGGAGAGAGGCCCTGGACCCACCTGTCTATGGATTTCATTGTGGAGTTACCCAACTCCCAGGGCAACACAATTATCCTTATAAAAGGCTTCCCTTAAAATAAAAAAGTTTTTTTTTCCAGGATATTATTTTGGGATTTTCATTTTCTCCTCGGAGGATACTGTATATTGTTTTTTATTGTATAATGATGGGGCATTTTTTGGTTAAACTTCCATATTCACTGTGCCCTTAACCCCATAGTAAAAATAAACGTTAGACATGCTCTGGTTAGGCCTATTCTCCCCCATTACAAATGTCCCACTGATTGCCAATTTTACACTGCTATCTACGGCCTCTTATTTCCCAATCAGTGTTTGATAGAAATTGGATAGTTTTTCACCAGCGATTACAGGGACAGCTCCACTGAACCCCTTTCTGCCAGTCAGTGCAGGCATTTTACCACTTTAAAAAAATGTGTTAATGCTAAATAGTATTGCACAAACACATCCAATCACAGTGACATTATACACCACAAAGGGGTTCCATGCAAGGGGAGAAAGGCATTGCCACCCCCCTTGAAGGGTACCCCCCCCAGTGTTAAAAGGGATGTGGCCTAGTCTGGTACAGGAAGGGGTTGTGCAAGCTTGCTGCCCTCCCTTTCCTGGCCACCAAGACTGCATGCCTGTATAAGGCTTGGTTAGGATATTAAAAACGGGAATACTGCACAATTTTTTATTTACTGCATTCAAATTGAAATAAATAAAATTGAGGTGCCAATATGGGGGCAATCTGGGTCCTCCTCTAATGGGCCAAGACCACTCTGTTGATTTTTTTTTGGCAGCTTGGTGGACGCAGTTCAGTTGAACGGCGAGGGTGCACAATTATTGGAACCAATCCCTCTGTTCCTCTTCAACCTTCTTCTCTTCCACCCACTGGCTTACAGCTGCTGCAGCAGGAGACACCAGCAGATGAGTTCTGGTAACTGTGCACCCCCCCCCCTTAACTATCTGCCCCCCTCTTGCAGCTCAAATCTCCCTGAAGGAGGGCAAGAACCTATAAGTAATGATAATGGGGGGATAACTATATGCAGAGGGTTAGAGTACATAGATAATGATAATGGGGAAATTGTATACAGAGGGTTAGAGCCTATGAAAAATTATATATGAGGGGGATTGTGTACAGAGGGTAAAAGCCTATGGAAAATAATATGAGATGGGGGGCTGTTTACAGAGAGTGAGAGCCCATAGATAATGATAATGGGGGGGTTGTGTACAGAGGGTGAGAACCCATAGATAATAATCGGGGGGGGGGGGGGCAGGGGTGCTGTGTGAAACCATAGCTATTGAAAATTGAA
This sequence comes from Lithobates pipiens, assembly GCF_037356315.1. Lineage (NCBI taxonomy): Eukaryota > Metazoa > Chordata > Amphibia > Anura > Ranidae > Lithobates > Lithobates pipiens. The sequence goes on along the minus strand of NW_027507764.1, from coordinate 581,281,347 downwards.
AAAGGGGGGGGGGGGGAGTGTTGCCAGGTCTTTTTAGAGCAGGAAAAAAAAACAATATTAAATATTAATGAACAAAGTAACCGTTCTATTCAATATTTTATATGCTGACAGCTGTTTAAGCTACTGCCGCTCGTCCTGCATGTTATTACAAGCAAAGGGTTAATCCAGAGTCCTATACAAAGTGGCTGTAAATTTTCCGCCCCGGGTTTCCTTAGCAGGCAGCAATGCCTTCCAGGCCGGGACATTTTCCCATTAATATCGATTTTATTGTTTGTTTTTCTTTGCAGCATTCATAAGCCTTTTAGCTCAGCAGGAAGATGATGTTCGGCAAGGACATAAAAGGTATAAAAACAGGTAATAAAGTGGATTATTATACAGGTGTGACTGCATCCAGTTTCTTCTGGACATGCTGGAAATTCTGCAAATGTGTAAGTGCAGTAACATCCCTGTTAATAGGAACACTCCTGCTACTTGTAAACATCCCAATCTAACCTCCTCTCTTTTGACCTTAAAGCGGAGCTTCACCCACATAAACGTCAGCAGCTACAAAAAAGTGTAGCTACTGACTTTTAAGAATTGGACAAGCACCTGTCCCACGGTCCAGGAATGCAGGCGTACGAAGCCTCGTTCCTCTCCGCGGCGCCAGCATTGTCACTGTAGGCACATGCTACACACTGTGATTGGCCGGGCAATCATCTGGGACCTGTGACGTATCCCAAGTGATTGCCGAGGGGGAGAGGTGATCTTCCTTCCGGCACCCGGCAGGAAGTGAAAGCTGGATCCCTCTATATTTATAAAAAAAAAAGGAGCGTAACCGCTCCCACCACCCCAAAATAAAATTAAAAATTTCATGCCAAATGTGGCATGGGGGACACCTGCACTTCAAACAGAAGTTAAATTTTTTGGGTGGAATGCCGCTTGAAGCAATGGATACACGCTTCTACTCACTCTGATGGCATAGCTCCCAACTGTCCCTGATTTGGAGGGACTGTCCCCAATTTGGAACAAAGTCCCTCTGTCCCTTTTTCCTCCTCATTTTTGTCTGATCTTTATAGTTGTATATAAAACAAACAAACACTCTGAGAAAAAATGTTTACCAATGCAAAACCTTTCATCCAATTTCTAAATTGCTGCATTTTTCAAAAGCCAATACAAAAAGGGACAGTGGTGCTGCGAGGTAAGCTAATGGCAACACCTTGTATTCTACCTATGCACTCTGTGCAACCTCTCCCACGATCCTTTTCCTCTCTCTGATCATCTTATTTTTACTGTGCCCCTCTCTTCCACCGCCTCCTCTCCCTCCAACCGCCTAACAATTACCCATAGAAACCTTCACCACCTCAACCCTTCTCTTCTACTGACCATCTCTATGACAAAATCTCACCCTCCCTGCCTCAACTTATCCACTTCTGTCTACAACACATCACTGTAATCCTCCCTAGATGAGCTTGTGACCCCCCCCCTCACAACACACAGAATCAGGCCTGTTCTCTATAGCCTTGGAAAACAGATGACACCAGGAGTCTCGGGGGGGGGGGATACGTAGCCGCTTGAGCACCTGTGCCGCAAGACTAATGCCGCGTACACACGACCAGACTTAGGTCCGACAGACGTTCCGACAGAGTTCTGATGGACTTTCCGAATGAACGGACTTGGCCACACACAATCACACCAAAGTCCGACGGATTCGAACGTGATGACGTACGACTGGACTAGAATAAGGAAGTTCATAGCCAGTAGCCAATAGCTGCCCTAGCATCGGTTTTTGTCCGTCGGACTAGCACACACACGAGCGGATTTCTCGGTAGGAACTGGGTCTGGCGGAGTTCTGGCGGAAAAATTTGAAACATGTTCCACTTCTAAAGTCTGTCAGACTTTTGCGAATCAAAAGTCCGCTGCAGCCCACACACGATCGAATGGTCTGCCGGAATCATTCCGTCAGACTTTTGATGTTGAAAAGTCCGGTCGTGTGTACGCGGCATAAGGGCTCTTTCACATGGGCGGTCCACCCGAGGGACTCCGCTTTGCTCAGTAGGGGGAATCACTCTGCTGATCCCCACTGACAGGTGTACCGCCACTCACTGTGGAGACGGACCTGTCAGAACCCCGCTCTCCTCGATGGAGCGATCGGATGAAAAGGAACCACCTGACCATTTTTTATCTGCGCCAATTCTCCAGACAGATGGAAATAGGGTCTCCATTCTTCTGGATTTTATGGACAGGATCGGATATCGGCAGATGTCAGCGGACATGACATCCGCCATTCTATAGAGGTACATGGAGTGTTTGAGCAGTTCCACCTGAAAAACTCACAGGTGGACCTGATCAGAATGCCCATGAGAAAAAGGCCTAAAAGTCTCAGAAAGACAACCAATATAAATCTGCTCGCCAAAAAAATTACAATTCCTGCCTCTAAATTGCCAAGCAAGTCTATTTTATCACACTCATTAACACCTTTTCATCCAGTCTCCATCAACGCTTTTCTACTTTTAACTCTCTACTTTGTCCTCCAACCACCAACTCACTCACAGCCCAGGAGATTGCGATCACTTAAAAAATAAGATTGATACAACTTATGATGAAATCTCTAGTGTACAGATATCTCCCCTACTTAACACCCCATGTCCACAGGTACACTCAACGCTTCCCTTATTAAGCCCTGGTTCACAGTGATGCTACTTTGAAATCACGCTACTTCACTTGAAGTAGCATGATTTCAGCTGCTACTTTATAGACATCTGTGTGGCTTCATGCACAGATGTCTATTGAAGTCGCACCTGAAATCGGCAAAAGTAGTGCAGAAATTACTTTTGCGAAGCAGTTCGTGCCGCAAAATCATTGTCGCAGCGATTGGAACAGTGCCATTGTCAATAGGCTGCAATTTGATCTCTCAAACCACATAACAATTTGCTCCAATGTGAACCTAGGCTCAACCCCGCTACTATAGACAAGGTTGCCAAACTTTTTTTCACAACGCCCACCTAACCACCTGCCCCCTCGCAAATGCTATGGTCACCCTCTGGCTCTATCCTACACTCGAACTCACATTTACTTCTCTTCTGCCATCTTCCCCAACTCTCTAAAAACATACACTTGTCACCCCCATACTTAAAAAGCCCTCCTTGGACCCCACCAATCTTAAGCTATGCCTTCTCTCCTTGCTCCCCTTTTCCTCCAAACTCCTTGAATGTCTGGTCCACAACCGACTGGGCAACCATCTTACTGAGAACAACCTTCTTGATCTCCTTCAATCTAACTTCACCCTTGGCACTACATGGCAACTGCCTAAAACTCACACTCTACTAACAGCTAAAACCAATGGACACAAATTAGTTACAAGATGGTACAGATGTCGTGCAAACATAAAACGTTTCGACCCCTCCCGTTCAGACGCTTGCTGGAGATGTTTGGGTTGTAGGGGAAACTATGCTCCACGTCTAGTGGGACTGCCCTCTGGTCAGAAAGTTCTGGGAAATGATATTACACTTGTACTGCAGGCTGATGGTGACAACCCTCCAACCTACACTAGAAATGGTCCTCCTCTCCATGATCCTCGGCCTACTGAAATCAGTAAAAAAAAAAAAAAAAAGATGTACTCCCTCATTTCCTTGCTGCAGTGCAGACAGTAATCCCCCAACATTAGAAATCGATGAGTATGCCCTCCCTTGCGGATTGGGCTAGACCAAATAAGAGACTTGGAACATCTGCTAGCCCAGGAAAACAACAAAGAGGAACAGTTTTCCATCACATGAACCTCTTGGTCCATGTTTCATTATTCTTCGGAGTTTGTGATAGGTGGTTCGCCCTCAGCCCATATCTCCGCCCAACAGCCATGATGGTGTGCCTCTATTCTTTCTCCGCTCTACTAGATACCTTCTTTCTACCATATGAAGTGTTCCTATTGCCTATGGAATGAGTTGCGATCCCACCAGCATTTATCCATTGTAAGCATAAAACTTGGCTCTTACAAATATTCTATGTTTCTAGTCTACATGCATGTATCCGGATCCCAAGAATCTCAAGTACGATATGGCTTGATTTACTTATTATCTTGTTGCGTTATGTTAAATGTACAAAAGAACTTAAGGCCTCAATGAATCTATTGTAACTGCTACGACAGTACCTCATTTCTACGATTTAGTTGCATTTATTTATTATTCTGGAATGTTACTATGGTCTTGTTTCAATAAAATAAGATTGAACTAAAACTAACGAACACTATTCTGCACGTCTACTCCAGGACCTCTCTGCTGCCTTTGACATGGTGGACTACCCCCTCCTTCTCAAAAAAAAAAAAAAACTCCACTCCTTCGTTCTCCATGACTGCGTTGGTTCTCCTCCTACCTATCCCACTACACCTTCAACATCACTTACAATTGTACTTCCTCTTTTGTTCCTTTCTCCACTAGGTTTCCCTAAGGTTCTGTTCTTGGACCTCTGCTATTCTCGATGTACACTGCCTTCCTGAGTCAGCTGATATACTCCCGTGGCTTCTAATACCATTTCTACACTGATGACACCCAAATTTATCTCTCTACTCCTCAGCTCACTCCATCAGTCTCCTCACACATCACTAATTTACTAAGATACAAACTCAATCTTTGTAAAAACAAGCTCATAAAATTTCCTCCCCCACATGCCCTTCTCCTGACTTCTCTGTCAAGATTGACGGCTCAACTGTCCTGTGCTTGGATGTCCCAGGTGTAATCCTGGACTCTGAACTATCCTTTCTGCCCCACATCCAATTACTTTCCTAAGTTTGCCACCTCAACCTCTGCAACATCTCCAAAATATATCCCTTCTTAACCAATGACAACACAAAGCTCCCAATCTACTCCTTGGTCATCTCTCACTTCGACTACTGAAATTCCCTCCTCATTGGCTTACCTTTACATAGGCTATTCCCCCTTCAGTCCATCTTGAATGCTGCTGCTGGTTCATCCAACTTATCAACCAATCAGTGTCCTCTGGACCCTCTCTGCCAATCCCTCCATTGGCTTCCACTCTCCCAACAAACTAAATTCAATATACTAACCTACACAGCCATCTACAACTCTGCGCTTCCCCCCCCCCCCCATCACTAACCTAGTCTCAAAATACCAACCAAATCATTCTTAGTTTCTTCAAAGACCTTCTGCTCTCTAGCTCCCTTGTCACCTCATCCCATGCTCACCTCCAGGACTTCTCCCAAGCCTCTACCATCCTCTGGAACTCTCTACCCCAATCTGTCCAACTATCTCTTCCTCTGTCCACTTTTAGACGATCCCTGAAAACCTCTTCAGAGAGGTCTACCTTGCCCACACCTAATAACCATTTCCACCAGCTCATTGCCCACAGTTAAGACCTTTTCTATCTCTTGACCCTCCTTTTTGTAAGCTCCAATGAGTAGAGCCCTCCGATTCCTACTGTATTAAATTGTATTGAAATTGTACTGTCTGCCCTTATGTTGTAAAGTGCTGTGTAAACTGTTGATGCTATATAAATCCTGTATAATAATATACCAGTGGAGACCCCAATTTTGTTGAAGACCCCCGCCCCCACCCAGTACAATACTATAACACCATCATTCGCTTACATATAGATCTAAACCAGCAGCAAGCTTAGTCATCACACCACATCCCTGATATTTTACTAAGAACACCAGTGGGCACAAAATCTGGCCTTTAAGGTACTACAATGATAGACTACACCAGATTTTCTCAACCCTTGTACTCCAGAGGAAGCCTTGAAATAATTTTCAGGTCTCTGGTAATGCTTGCTTAAATGTATTCATTGGGGGTCAGTGCGAAGAATGCTCCTTACATTGGTGGTCAGTGGGAAGAATGCCCCTTACATTGGTGGTCAGTGGGCAGGGCCAGATTAAGAACATTGTGGGCCTGGTGCTGAGGATTTTGATGGGGCCTTTTATAAACAATAAATAAATAAAAATGCAAACTATTTTTTGTTATAACAAATTAAATTAAAGAGAGAGAGGGAGGAAGAGAGAGAGAAAAAGGGGATGAAAGAGGTGTGAGGGGTAAGGGAGGGAGGATGAGAGAAAAAGGGGGGGATGGGAGAAAGAGGGAATGACATCAACGCAGCCTGGCCAAGGCAAATGACGGAAGGCACAGAACCCAGAAGGAAGACCGGGTGAAGATGGAAGTGCCCGGGCCCCGCCGGACTGATCACAGCACAGCACTGGAGGTCTGACAGGTAAGTGTACCCTAATGTGCTAATATGCTGGGCACACTTGTACATTATGGCATAACCTCCCCAAGGGCCTCTAAAAAGTAGTAATGTTAGAAAAGTTTACTACCGCTTTACTATCACCGGAGCCTCTCATGGGGCCCCTACTGACCCTGTGGCCCTTGGGCAGTGCCTAAGTACATGGTTGTCAACTTTTCTCATATATATTTTAGGGACGCTTTTTTTAAAAGTGCTATGTTTAGAGTAGCTGACATCCCCCGTGTTCCTCTATACATCACAATAGTAATTACAAAATAAAATAAGTACTAATAATGGGGCAGAACAAATATGAGGACTGTGAGATTTCCTTTAGTTGAACTGACAAAAGTGCCCCTTCTAGAGCTGGTAACATTGAGGAACATATCATTTTAACATATAATTTTAACATATAATTTTAAAGAACAGTTTTTGTGGGTAAGAGGCATAGGGGAGGAGTATGGATGGTATAAAAGTGTGAAGTATGTGCAGGTGAGGGAGAGGAATGTGGAGGGTCTAACAGTGAGCACTATGTACATGAGAGGAGTGCAGAGGGTATGGCAGAAGGCACTATGTACAGGAGAGGAGTGTGAAGGGTAAGACAGTGGGCAGTATGCACAGCAGAGGAGTGTAGAGGGTATGAAATTGGGCACTATGTATAAGAGAAGAGTGTGGAGGGTATGACAGTGGGCACTATGTACAGGAGAGTAGGACAGTAAGCAGTAATTACAGGAGAGGAGTGTGGAGGGAGGGTAAAACGGTGGGCACTATGTATAGGAGAGGAGTATGGAGGGTATGAAAGTTAGTAGTATGTACAGGAGTGGAGGGTATGACAGTGGGCACTATGTATAGGAGAGAAGTGTTGGAGGTATGGCAGTGGGCACTATGTATAGGAGAGAAGTGTTGGAGGTATGACAGTGGGCACTATGTATAGGAGAGGAGTATGGAGGGTATAGGGGTGGGCACTATGTATAGGAGAGGAGTATGGAGGGTATGGCGGTGGGCACTATGTATAGGAGAGGAGTATGGAGGGTATGTCGGTGGGCACTGTATAGGAGAGGAGTGTGAAGGGTACGACAGTGGACACTATGTACAGGAGAGAAGTGTATGACAGTGGGCACTATGTACAGGTGAGGAGTGTGTAGGATATGACAGCGGGCGTTATGTATAGGAGAGAAGTGTGGAGGGTATGACAGTGAGCAGTATGTACAGGAGAGAAGTGTGGAGAGTATGACAGTGGGCACTATGTATAGGAGAGAAGTGTGGAGAGTATTACAGTGGGCACTATGTATAGGAGAGAAGTGTGGAGAGTATGACAGTGTGCACTATATATAGGAGAGGAGGATGAAGTAATCTGGGAAGGAAAAATGTAAAGGTTTGTGGAAGGATGTTTAGGGACTGCGTAGTGGTTTAGCAGGCCATACATGGATTGAAATTACACCAATTAAGCAGAGAGCAGCCATAGTCGATCTATGTATGGGCTAGCTGGTTTTACACAAGTCAACCTATTAAGCGACTTGAGTGCAACCAGCCTGTCAGGTTTTCCCCAAAACAATCAGTGCTGCCAGCTATAGTTAGCAACACTAATCATTGTATTCACTGGCAGAACACAATAACACTGCGGGAGTGATTGCCCCATTCACAGGTCAGCAGGTGAGAGGGTGTGTGGGGACAGGCTGGGGAGAGATACTAGTCAGTCCCTGGGTAGGTACTGGTTAGTATCAGAGCCAGATACACACAGGTTACATACGCCAAGATCATTAGAGCGAGAGCAATAATTCTAGCACTAGACCTCCTCTGTAACTCTAAACATGTAACCTGTAAAAAAATGTAAAGCATGGCTTAATACACAACAAAAAATCGTGATAACTTTAGTGGGGTTTTTTTTTTATGAATAAAAAAGTTTCTTTCCAACATAAAACGTTGCAAATACCACCATTTTATTCCATAGGGTGTCGGCTAAAACAATATATAATGCTTGAGGGTTCTGAGTAATTTTCTAGCATAAAAAAATGATGATTTTTACATGTAGGAGAGAAGTCTTAGAATGGACCTGGGTGGCAAGGGGTTAATTATCATAAGTAATATACAAATAATTATTATAAGCACTGAGAGTTCATCCTCTCAGTCTGCTGCAGAGTGTTCCAGCTTGTATTTATACTGCCGCTCTGTATGTAGCTTCTGACAGGCTGTGCAAGGAGACCTGTATCTCCGGAACCATAGATGATAGCAGCCCCATATTTTAACCAGTGCTGGGGTGGGTCTTTAGCTACCTACCCAACAAATATGGGGTCTCTGTGACTCCTGATCGCCGAGCTACAATCCTCGAAGTCGATCTTTTTTTTTTTTTTGGGCAAATGGGCCTATTTTGAGAAAGGGGCCTGGAGCTGCAGCTCCAATAGCCCCTATGTTAATCCGGCCCTGTCAGTGGGAAGAATGTTCCCTACATTGGATGTCGGTGGGAATAAGGCTCCTTACATTGGTGATCGTTGAGAAGAATGTTCCTTAAGGCTGCAGTATACATTTGAATCAATTAAACTGGATGAAATGATTTACTCTTTATAGAGACTGTTGAGAAAACTGGATAAAATCTGGATAAATTGAACGAGATTCTCATTACATTTAAAAGTGGCTGTAAACAGATATGCATATCAGACAACCGCAGTATAAAATCATGATGATGCAATGAATGAGCTCTACTCAAACTATGTGGGATACAAAAAAAAAAAACAAATACAAAAATTTATGTGCAAGTTTACATCCTAATTGCAGATTACCATCCAAGAATACATGATACAAAATAATTTCACATGACTTACATAAAGAATTATGAACAATGTATTACTTACCACTTTCTGACCAAAACTTTTCTTTAACATTTTGTGTAAAATTAAAAATCTGTATTTCTTGCTTCGAAAATTAATCGAACCCCCAAACATAATATAAACCTATACTTTAGCAGAGACCTTCGAGAATAAAATGGCGATTTTTACAATAGTTTATGTCTCACAGTATGTGCATAGTGGCCTTTCAAATACTTTAATGATTTTTAATGCAACACCAAAGATATCCCAATTCTTTGTAAAGTATAAAAGATGACGTTACGCCGTCACTGAGTAAATAGATACCCAACATGTCATGCTTTAAAATGACGCACGCTCATGGAATGGCAACAAACTATAAAACTTAATCTCCATAGGCGACAATTTTTTTTTTTTTTTTACAGAGGCACTAGAATTCTTGCTCTAACGTTCACAGCAATACCCAGCGTATGCATTCACTTCTGCGCGCAAGCATGGAGGCAAGGGGCGCTATTCTTTTTTTTCCTCTCATTTTACTTTACACTGTCCCTTTTTAAATCACTTTCATTCCTTATACAAGGAATGTAAACATCCCTTGTAATAGAAATATCACGTCCTCTTTATTGAGATCTGCAGTCACAAAATCTCTCA
>NW_027507764.1:581024194-581269194 GCF_037356315.1 Lithobates pipiens | reverse complement strand
AATTCCACAAATATTTTAACGATGATTTCCGCATCTTCCTCCTCGCCCTGCTTCTCCTGGTAAATGATCACCCGGTTCACTGCGCCAAACTTGCCGCACTCCTCCGTCACTTCCCCTTCTAGATCATCGTCGATGTCTCTGGGGTCAACCATATTGCGCAGGACCATAACTGTGGACTGAATGAGAGGAGAGAAGACGGTTAACAGTAGAAGAGGTGGAAATACAACAACACAACAAAACATTCCGGCACATTGCAGATGACAAGGAGCAAATTTTCTGTAATTTTAATGTGAAATTCTATTTATTGGGGTCACTCAGGTCTGTCAGACAGAATTTAATCTCACTCAACATGGACGGTCAACAAACACGCAGGAAATCATAAAAGAAATAAAAATAGCTGTAACCCTTTCACTGCTCGAAAATTACCCCCACACACACACACACACACACACACACACACACACACACACACACACACACACACACACACACACACACACACACACACACACACACACACACACACACACACACACACACACAGGCCCTAGAGAATAAATTGATGTTCTTTGAAAAAAAATTTGTGCAGTGGTTTTTCAAAACGCAATTATTGGGAAAAAAATACACTTAACATTTTAATGAAAATAAACATAACCCACATTTTTTTTTGGGGGGGGGGGGGGGGGGGGGTGTTGTTGCTGGTTAGCCCCTCTTAAAAAAAATAAAAAAATAAATGTGGACACCCAAGAAAATAAAACAGTGGTGGTTCTAGCTTTTCGTCACACAATATTAGCACAACTGTGTATAAAAACACATTTTAGCACAAAAATACACTAAAGTTAACGTTACGGCACATAAATGCATGATATGATATTTGATTGAGTATAAAAGGAGGAGGTTGTGCCAAGTAAACAGATAACCAGCCTGTCAAGACTTAAAGCGGTTGTAAACACTGAAGGTTGCATTTTATACATGGAGGTACCCTCTCGATCCAGCAAGGTGCACCGGAGCCTCGGCTGTCCTGGGATTCCCTCTACACATTGGCTGAGACAGTCAATGACAGCCAGTGAGCCAATGAGGAGAGAGCGGGGCTGAGCATCAGCGCTGTGTCTCTTTATGGATGCATAGCTAGGGAGCAAGCACATACCAGAGGCTTGCTATTGGGGGCACTTGGTCAAGGGAGGAGCCAGGGGTGCCGGCGGGGGACCCGAGAAGAGGAGGATCAGGGCTGCTCTGTGCAAAAGTATTACACAGAGCAAGTATATGTGTTTTTTTATTGTTTTTTTAAAAGCCAAACCTTTGCTACTACTTTAAAACTGGGTGCATGAAACAGTCATAAATATTTGAGCTTATTGTCCACAGGCGATGCTTAAGTGCTGGTTCACACTTGTGCGATGTCAGACATTGCATGCGATTCGCACTGCTGTGCAGATCACATGCAATGTCTGTGCGATGCCAATTTAACCATACACAGATTGTATGGCTGAATTTGCATTTGGACCAAAATCATGCAGGGCCCTTTTTTGTCCGCACCAGAATCTGACTGCATGGAGATTCACACCCATGCGATCCAATTCCTGTCTGAATTTGCAGTGCGCTGCGATATTTGCACTGCGATATCCAAACCGATCTGGGGGTGCCATTAACTTTTGATTGACAACCGCAGCGGGTTGTATAGAGCAGTGTATGCCTGCGAGTTCTAGGTGATGCAGGGACCGCCACTGGAATCGCACTGGTTCCTGCATTGTGTGAACTGGCACTCAAAAAGCCTCTATAGGTTACCTGTTTAGAGTAAAACTGTGAATAATGGGCTTGGAATCATTGCTCTCACTCATGTGTGTGCAGTAATCAGTAGCGTTATCACAATCAACATATTCACACATAAGTGCCCCCGACATGTGTATGTTTGTACATGTGGGGAGCTCAAACATTTTTCTTCAATAAGCTTTATTTTTCATCACATAGACAAATATTCCATATATGTGACACATTCTGTGTAACCAGCAGTTATGAGGGGGTGTGAAAATGATAGGACGGCTGCAAAGCCACCTGATCACTTCCACCTAACAGCCAGCTTGTCAGAATTACAGAGCCTTCAGCCACCGAGTGTGTGTGTGTAAACCCCGCCACCACCAACGTATGGCATACAGCAGAAGGAATAAATAGTGTTAAGCTGATATCCTGGCTCCCCTTCAGTCTTGCTAAGTTGTACAGCTCTAACAGCGGTAAAGGGTTTTGCTGGCTTTTCTCATCCAAGCATTATGGCCATTAGCATACTTGGAAAAGGAAGCACTTTTAACCCATTCAAAAAGGATCCTGCAGCTTTTTGAAAAGTGAATGTGATCTGATTTATGTAGTTTGCTAAAGGTTTGATTTTTAGTTATACATCAGCCATATTGGCCCAGTAAACACACAGTATATGCAAACCCCAAATCTATTTTTTTAGCATGTCTGTCTCATCTGAATGCAGTATTCTTAAGCCAATTGTTTTTGTGAATCCGTTTCAAAAGTTACTTACCTGGAGAGTCTGCCAGTAACAGCACTTCCTGCTTCAGGCTGACCAAGCTAAACCAGTGCCTTGCAATTAGCTGCAGCATGGTCAGCTGCAATGCACATTCCTTTAGCGGAGACTGGGCTGCCTGTCAGAGTAACTGCAGCAACACATATTGCAACAGAAGAAGGTGCTGCTACTGACAGGACCTGTCAGACAGAAAGTTTGCAATAAATTTGCATCGGATAGAAGTGTTGGATGCAGAATCCTTTGTCCCCTAACAGTGTTCATTTCATTGATGAAAATATTTTAGTCATAAATTTTCCTCAGCAGCAATTTTCCAGTGACGAAAACTAAATGGGAAATTACACTGAATTTTTGGCAATTGACGAAAAAATAGATTTCAAATTTCGGCAACGAATTATAAACAGAACGAAAATGTGATGGAGGGACGTTTTACTTCTAAAGATATTAACAGCTAAATTTGTGTCTGTGTAGTTAGTTCAAACCTTGTGCACCGGTGTGCATAATAAACTGCCCTCACACTCACCTCCTGTTTTCGCATCAGTTTCTGCATGACCATGTGCCGTGCGCTGCTCCCAGAGATACTCATGTGCTCCTGCTCGCTCAGCATCTCCGGCCTTTCAGAATCCAAAGCTGGCTCCTCTTCTTCCTTCTCTTTCTTCACCTCCAATTGGGTTACTGCTGGGGGGCTGGACAGAATGGGGTTCACCAGTCCCACCTGAGGAATAGTCACTGGTAAAGGTGGCCGCACTGGTGTCACTCCTGTGGAGGAAACACAAGAACGAGTCATATCTGTCACTAGCTTATGCAGCTTGTCTGTCCTCTATTGGTGGACTGTGGGGTTTATTTACTAAAGCTGGAGTGTGGCTACCATGCACCAGATTCTGAGTGCTCCAGTTTTAGTAAACCTCCCCCTGTGTGTTGCATGCTCTGCTGTTCTTTTTGTGGAGGGGGTGACTAGGAGAGAAGAAGTGCAGTATGGGGGTGGAGGGGGTGACTAGGAGAGAAGAAGTGCAGTATGGGGGTGGAGGGGGTGACTAGGAGAGAAGAATTGCAGTATGGGGGTGGAGGGGGTGACTAGGAGAGAATTGCAGTATGGGGGTGGAGGGGGTGACTAGGAGAGAAGTGCAGTATGGGGGTGGAGGGGGTGACTAGGAGAGAAGAATTGCAGTATGGGGGTGGAGGGGGTGACTAGGAGAGAATTGCAGTATGGGGGTGGAGGGGGTGACTAGGAGAGAAGAATTGCAGTATGGGGGTGGAGGGGGTGACTAGGAGAGAAGAATTGCAGTATGGGGGTGGAGGGGGTGACTAGGAGAGAAGAATTGCAGTATGGGGGTGGAGGGGGTGACTAGGAGAGAAGTGCAGTATGGGGGTGGAGGGGGTGACTAGGAGAGAAGAATTGCAGTATGGGGGTGGAGGGGGTGACTAGGAGAGAAGAATTGCAGTATGGGGGTGGAGGGGGTGACTAGGAGAGAAGTGCAGTATGGAGGTGGAGGGGGTGACTAGGAGAGAAGTGCAGTATGGAGGTGGAGGGGGTGACTAGGAGAGAAGTGCAGTATGGGGGTGGAGGGGTGACTAGGAGAGAAGAAGTGCAGTATGGGGGAGATATGAGGACCTACAGTATAAGGGACATTTGGAATGTATAATTTTGTAATGGAGTTATGAATTTATTTTGATTCCTTATGCAATATTATACACCCTAAAAAAATGTTGGATGTTCCATATTAAATACATATTTTTTAATAATTTCACATCAATGTGTATTGTACAATAATGGCGTTGTGTAAGGCTTACTATACAATCTGATTGTAAAAACTCATTCAGATTTACCATCATATACGTAGTATAAGGGCCAGCCTAATATTATTCAAAAGGATTGCTTGTTTGCCCTCATGTTATGTTTTGGTAAATTAAGATCTCATTCACAAGGGGCGTACTACAGTGTATACCCATGTGAGGGCCATGTTAACCTGCAGAAAACCTGTGCATCCGCATGCAAGCAGTCCTATTCATGTCAACTGGGATGCAGTGGCTGCACAGACACAGTGGCAGCTTCCAATCTGACATATTAATGCGGATGAACGGCCCTGAACACACACCATGGACCTCGGGACCAGGCACCCAAATGGAAGCTTCAGCTGCATCTATGTAGCTGCTGTGTCCAAAATGATGTGAATGTCACCGCTTGCATGGGGGATGCACGGAACGCCTGTGCATTCCCGTGCGGGTCAACACAGCCCTTACACAGGTGGATTCTGTGCATACCCGTTTCAGTATAGAGGCAGACAAGACAAAAAGCCTGTTGCCTTCTAACCTAAAAAGGATGGAAGATTCATTGAATCGGTTACAAAAAGAATTTAGAAGACATTTTTATAAAAGTACCTACCTGTAATAACCCCAGGGGCTTGTGCTGCCATGACCGCTTGTGGTAGTGCCCCCAAAGGCTGTGCCAGTGTTAGTGCTGGGGACACCAGGCCAGGACTTGTCAGTGTGCCAAGCACAGCCGCTCCAGCCACCGCTTCCTGTGAAGAGAAGGGTGTATTACACCACCACAGCCATTCCTAAATAGACATGTCAAGTGATCAGATAAATTATAATGTTACAAGACACAAAAATGCTACTAGATCCTCAGGTAATGCATGCTATGTGGACTGATCTCTGGCCTTTCCTTCACGAGAGGAGCCGGTTGTACCGGTTCCTCTCCTGGACAGAAATGGCTTACTCTGTTTTCACAGCACACTGCGAGCGTCTCACAAAGCAGCAGCTTTATTTTTGGCTGTAAATCAATTTATACTATTTTTATGTAAATTGTAGTTTTAGTAACAAAATCATCATTTCGTGCAGATAAGTTCTGTTATGCGACTAAGGCCTCATGCACACTGGAGACACCTTTCCTCCTTGCAGTAGCATTTTGGCTAAAAATAAAAAACCCACTTGACGCTTGTACACAAGTGTAACGCATTGAGTGTTTAGGCGTTAACGCATTCAATTGGTCAGAATAATTTCTAATTCCAATTTACGCCCCTATTAAAAACGTCCAATGTGAACCGGATGGAGGATTTGGTTTTGACCTTGAAGCAGAAATGAGACGTACACGCACACCTGGACATTATGGAACATGTTCATTTATTCTGAGGAGGGGGAAGGCTCTCATTGACGTGACTCCTAGTGGTTGAAGGTCTTACCAGATCTCATAGTAGACTAAACCAGAGTTTATATATTAGAATTACATTCTAATCTTTATTCTCCTCTTCCCTTCTAGTTCTTTCCCACCTGTTTTTTTTCAATGATCTGTACAAATTGGGCACTACACCATCACTTCTAGAACCAACCTGGCAATTCCACTGATATGAGATTTAGGGCTGAAACAACGAACCGATTAATCGACAACTAATCGATTATGAAATTAACCGATTACTATTTTCATAATCGATTAATCGGCCAGTAACAAAATGGGGTTAAAGTTTAGGAATCTGATATTTACGAGATTGACCCTTTAATAGTATATCTCTCCTCTAATAGTATACACACTATATCTCCTCTAATAATATACACACTATATGTCCTCTAATAGCATATACACTATATCATTCCTCAAATAGTATATACAGTATATCTCTTCTAATAGTATATACAGTATATCTCTCCTCTAATAGTATACAACCTCTAATAGTATGTACAGTATATCTATTCTAATAGTACCGGTATATACAGTATATCTCTCCTTTTAATAATATATAGAGTATATCTCCTCTAATAGCATATACAGTATATATCCCCTCTAATATATACAGTATATCTCTTCTGTCTGTTATTCTCAGAGTGGATTCGATATTTTGCTCTCTAACCATATAGTTGGTTATTTATATTTACCACTGCATAGAGATATTTAAGATTAAATTGCCTTTTTTTTTTAAAACTTTACATATTAACTAAATTATACACCACACTTTTTTTTATTTAAGGTTATTAACCGATTAATCGAAACAATGATCGGCCAACTAATCGATTATGAAAATAATCGTTAGTTGCAGCCCTAATGAGATTATTCCCAGAATTACGATTCAATGACAGCCCCTAAGGGGGTGTTTCTTTTATGCTCCCTAGATGGATTCAAGCAATCTTTGATACAACTCTGTTGCAAGTGTAACTAGCTATCATTGAATATTTTGTATACTTCTTCTCTTACATAGCTATGTATGTTGTGTATTTGCCTTTTTTATCTTTAAAATCTTAAATTTAAATTTGGGGGGGGGGGGAAATTATCCAATGTGCATGAGGCCTAAAAGTTAATGTAAATAGTTTCTTCAGTTCAAATCTCAAACACATGCAGTCTTCTAAAGTGGAAAATTGAATAAACATTTTTTGCCCAAAGAGCAATAAAAAAACAGCAAAAAAAAATCCTGACTTTTATATTTCATGCATGAAAGGGTTAACTTTGCTACCCAAACCAGCAAAGACCAGTGACATCCATTGGAGAACGTGGCAGTTGTGTCTCTATTAAAAGTGACAGCACTATTCACACCTGCTGGTTTGAGGCTTTTACGTTCAACTTGCTTGTTTGCAGGACATTAAATGGATATCAAGGCTCTTCTCTGGTCAGCTACTCTTATCTATACAGCCCCATCCCTTCCAGCCTCTAGTATTTACACACTTTTCTGCTAATATACCTGAGCCGTGATCTTGGCAGTTGCAGCAGCAGCAGCGACAGCAGCAGCAGGAGGGAGACCACCAGGGGTGGCGGGTGTAAGAAGAGGCATCGGTGGTGTAACAGCCTTCCCGACTCGAAGGTACTGACCACCCAGATCAAACAAATTCATGGAGGAGACGGCATCCTGCGAAGACTGGGATTTGTCATACTCTGTAAAAACATACATAGCAAGGATGAAGGTGACAGCAGTGAGTCCCATGCTCTGGAGAAAACAATCACAATCTGCAGCTCTTCCAGTAGACAACAACCTACCAGGGAGGAAAGAAATATAGGAGCAGACAGGTTTGAAAGCAAATGCAGTACTGTTATCCCGATACATTCTACATTTAGCTTAGCTTACTAACCTGGACCAGTCATTTAGACCCCTTTCACACTGCCGCTCCCATAGCGTTGGCGGTAAAACAGCTATTTTCAGCGGTGTTTTACTGTTGGATTTGCAGTGCATTTCGGCCGCTATCAGGGCGCTTTTACCCCAGCTAGCGGCCGAGAAAGTGTTAAAACCGCCAGTGCATATTTCAAAGACTGCTCTCATTTAAATCCAGAAAGGCTTGTGTACTCCTATATGTACTTGTTGCAGGTCAGTGTCTCTAAATCTACTGGATCAGTATTGAGAGCCAGGCCACGTGCATTCCTATCATTCTGGATCTGCATACTTACCAAGGACATTATAGGAAAGGGAGGAAAGCCTCCCCCCCAAAACCTTTTTTGCCTCCAAGAAACTCATTAAAACATTTTTAGATCTCCCTGCAAAATTTTAATTTGGTTGGCCTGTAAAATCCCTTTCTTGGATTACAGGACACAGGCTTTCATCATATCCATAATGATTGGGTTATGCTACCACCTTCAAGTAAATAGACACTGGCCAAAATAAGGCAGGTACCCCCCCCTTTCCCCTCAGGCATAACCTACCATAGTGCTCCACTGTAGTTTTGTGGCAAGCAATGAGGAACTATACAAAGAGTGGAGGGATCCCGGTGTCCTGTGAATCACGCCAAGAAAAGGATTTTAACTGCTTGCAGAACGCCGCACACATATACATTGCCAGAACGGCACAGGCAGGCAAATGGGCGTACAGGTACTTCCCTTTAAATTTGTCACCTTTTGAGCGTGCCCGCGGGTCCCGGGAACTATGTACACCGGCAGCCCACAATTGTGGTGTGGAGAGGCAGAACGCGGAGATGCCTGTGTAAACAAGGCATTTCCCCGTTCTGCCTAGCGACAGGACAGATCCCTGCTCCCTGTGATCACTGTCCTGTCCTAGGTAGCCCCATCCCCCCATTAGAATCACTCCCTAGGACACACTTAACCCCTTCATTGCCCCCTGGTGTTTAACCCTTTCCCTGCCAGTGTCATTTACACAGTAATCGGTGCATTTTTATAGCACTGATCTCTGTATAAATGGCAATGGTCCCAAAATAGTGTCATAAGTGTCCGCCATAATGTCGAAGTCACGATAATAAATCGCAGCTCGACATTACTAATAAAAAAAATAAAAAATATATGCCATAAAATTATCCCCTATTTTTTAGACGCTATAACTTTTGCGCAAGCCAATCAAAATACTTATTGAGAGTTTTTTTTCTTTACCAAAAATATGTAGAAGAATACATCGGCCTAAACTGAGGGAAAATTTTTTTTTTTTTTTTAAACATATTTTTGGGGATATTTATAATAGCAAAAAGTAAAAAATATTGCTTCTCTTGTCAAAATTGTTGCTTTTTTTTTGTTTATAGCGCAAAAAATAAAAACCGCAAAAGGTGATCAAATACCAACAAAAGAAAGCTCTATTTGTGGGGTGGGGGGGGGGCGACGTCAATTGTTTGGGTACAACGTCGCATGACCTCACAATTGTCAATTAGAGCGATGCAGTGCCGAATCGCAAAAAGTGCTCTGGTCAGGAAGGGGGGTAAAATATCTTCCGGGGCAGAAATGGTTACAGGTAAACCAAAACCTTAATTTTCTTAAGTGTACTTGTAACAAGACAGAAAGTTTAATCCTATTCATAATGACGGATTTCCCAAAGCACTGAACGTGAGGGATGGGCAACATAGCAACATGCCTAAAAACAGAACAGCGCAAGACACACCACACAGGCGTCTGCAAAGCCTTCCACCCAAAACTGGCATCTGCAGAGGCTTGTACATCCCACCTGGTAAAATTTGGTAAACGTGTCAACAGAAGAACGGGTAGCAGCCTTACAAAACTTGAACAGCTGAGGTCTGCTAATCTGCCCAGGAAGCACAGACACTCCCGGAATGGGCCTTGACCAGAAAAGGAGGAACCTTGTCCTAATGCCACAGGCCTGAGAATTGAGTTGGCAAATCCACCAAGTAATAGTAAATTGGGAAGCAACTGGTTCTTTGCAAAGACACAAAGGAAGAAAAGAAACAGAGAATCAGACTCCTGAAACGAAGCCGTAGGGTTCTGGTATACCCACAGAGCACTGACCACATCCAAGGAGTGAAGCACCTTCTGCTTAGTATGTTTAGTATTAAGAAAGATGGTAATGCCCTAGTTCTGGTAGAAGGAAGACACCACCTTAGGCAAAAAAAGAAGGCTGAAGCCTCAACATAATCATATCTCAGTGAAGGAACAAAAAAAAAATGTTTCCTGCAGCCTGCTTAGAGACCCTACAACCCAAAGTAATGACCACCAAAAAGTCAACTATGCATGTAAGAAGTGGAAAAAGATAAACCCAAAAAATTTCAAATGGGTCGCCCTGAAAAATAGACTTTACCAAATTAAGGTTTCGCAAAGACAACGGGGACCTGACAGGCAGAACAATGCCCATAACACCTTACATAAAAGCCTTTACCAAGGAAGAAGTCCTCACCAAGGCAAATAGGGCTCAATGATGGTACCCATTCTTGGAGGCCGACAACATTACTCTGAGCAGGATAGGAATAGAGGAGTCAGAAACACCCCTGTCCCTCAGGACTTAGGCTTCAACGGACATGTCATCAAAGCCAGTGACCGATAGAATATTGGTCCTTGGGATGGCTCATCCGCCAAGCGTTTGCTGATGTCTGCGTACCAAGTTCCTTGACACAAAGCCAGATTGATAAGAAGCTCAACTTTAGTCTTTATCCTGTGCAGCAAGTGAAGCAGAAGCTGAAGCCAAGGAAAATGATTAGATCAGAGAGAGTACTTATCCTAAGGAGTCACCAGGACATCCACTTCAAAAAGGTCTGAGAATCCCTGGTCCAAGAGACAAACCTGTCCAGCCTAGGATTGAAGCTTGACCCTAAAAAGATCCACATCCAGAGACTGCCACCTCAACACAGATTTGAACACCGCTGGGTAAAGAGCCCCTCACATGCCAACATTTAGCTGCTGATGGAGGAATTAAGCAGTTCTGCCCAGGACAAGGTCATAATCACCTCTGCTTGAGTGGCACAACTTCTTGCACTCTACACAGCCATGGCATTCTCTGACTGCACTCAAACTGGGTGACCTTGAAAGCAGAAGGACCAATGCTGGAGAGCGAAAGGCACTTTTCCTGCGGCAGGAAGACCCTGGACTAAGTCCAAATATTTTGACTGTTGCGTCGGAAACCAGAATGATTTTATTTTGAGGTTCAGTACCCAACTGAATTCCTCCAGGACCTGCAACATCCGATAGATATTTGACATCTGGGTCTGAGCCAATTGCTCTTAAAGTAGCTGGCCTGCCAAGTACCCCACACAGTGGGGGTTACTCTGGGTTCTCATCAACCCCAGAAATCAAGCCAAGGTCCAGGCCACTCCCCCTGATGAAATCTGCTACGACGAACTGAATCGGACGGGGTCAGCGGAAGTGCATTCATATTACACGCTGATACCAGAAGCAGGACCATACAGCAAGTTACCGATCAGATGCTTACAATGAGATGTTATTTGGCGTTTATGTGATTAAGCACTTTTCTTATTTAAAATAAAATACCGTATTTGCCGGCGTATAAGACGACTGGGCGTATAAGACGACCCCCTATTTTGCCAGTGAAAACTTAGGTTTTGGGCTATACTCATTATATAAGACTAACACCCTTCGGAGGCAACACCATTTAAAAAAAAAAACATCAGAAACGTAACCACCAAAAAAACACATCAGACTTAACATCAGAAAAAACTTGTGAACTACAAGTCCCAGAGATCCCACAATTGGCAGGCAGCAACAATGAATCCTCTCCTCCAAAGCACCATAAATCATACCTGTATTTTTGGGTAGATCTGGAGCTGGATGTGCAGTACAGGATGCTTTGTTAATATGTAGATCGCCAGGTACACAGTATATGATGCTGTGTTAGTACAGTAGGGCCAGGAACACTGCAGAATACAGTGTGCATACAATGTGCACCGCTAAGCCAATCATGGTAGGCAATGTATTTTACTAATCTGTTGATTATACAAAGCCTGTTCGGATTGGCAGAGGCTGTGACATCATCAGCCCGCGCCGCTCAGACTCATTGTACTGTATCCTGCTCGGATTGACAGAGGTTGCTACTCCAATCCGAGCAGGCTTAGCAAGGCTGTATTCATCAACAGAGTGCATCGGCCACCGGGATTGGCTGAGCGGTGCATACTGTATGTATACAGTATTACCGAGCACTCGGCGGGCTGAAATCCATTGCGGGCACTTCATACCCGGCGTATAAGACGACCCCCACTTTTTGGCTGTGTAATTTAGGTGTAAAAGGTCGTCGGAAAATACGGTTATTGTTTTAACCTTACTACACTATATGAACTTCCCTTTTTGTATAGTATTGCTATTGGGGACTGCTGGAGCGCTTGCAATGTAATGCATGTTGAGGCCCATGGAGACTGAGTGACTGTAAAAATTTGAGTGCTATATGACCATACAGGTAAGGAAATTTTGTGCACACTGAAGTGCACACTTCCTGGTGGTTTTCTTTTCTTTAAATTAATGGAAGACTATTATTGGCATTTTTCCAACTGATGTTATGCGCTATATTCAACAGTGGCTCATGTTTTCTTTGAGGACATTTGAGAGAACTGATTTCTCTTTTGGTTGTTTGTACTTTATATGATTAGTGGCTCACGTTGTCACTTTTTATGGATACTTGAAGACATTTTTGAGTGGCATTTTTCATTTGATCTTTGGTTATACTGTTTATATACGTAATTCGAGACATTTTTGTACTACATATGCACATATAGCGCAGTCTTATTGGTATACATCTCTTCCTGCATTTTTAAAATTAGCTTGGACTGCACCCGCCAAAAAAAAAAAATCATCAATGGTCCTATGTACCTGCGTCAGGCCAGACTCAGGCTACTTTCACACTGGGGCAGGCGCTGGCGGTAAAGCGGCACCATATATTTAGCACCGCCTTGCCATCATTTTAGCGGCACTATTCGGCCACTAGTGGTGCGGTTTTAACCCCCGCTAGCGGCCCAAAAAAAGGGCTAAAACTGCACGCAAAGCGCCACTGCAGCGGGCACTTTGAAGCGCTGCCCCATGGTTTTCAATGGGAAAAGGCGCTTTAGGAGCGGTGAATACATCACTCCTATTGCGCTGCAAAGATGCGGCTTGCAGGACTTGAACTGTCCTGCAAGCTCACCACTCCAGTGCGAAAGTCCTCGGGGATTTCACATTGGAGTGAATTGAGCGGCTTTTTCTGGTGCTTTGCAGGCGCTATTCTTAGCACTATAGCACCTGCAAAGCGATTCAGTGTGAGTCTTTTTCTGAGTTGACTCTGCTAATGAGGACTTCTGCTCTTTACTGGGTTCCACATCTGTGTCCAAAGGGTGATTCTCCGAAACCTCCCCCCTCCAAATCAGGGGGAAGAGGGGAGGGAGAGCACCCACATTTGCAGCCCAGGAGTTCCAATCAAGCAAAGTGGGTTCCTAAATAAAACTCATCAAGGATGATGAATAGGAGTCTATAGCTTGTTAAAAGGTAATGTCAGAGTTTTGAGCTTTTATTGTAATTCATGGCTTGGGTTTTTGTGGCCCAAAAAATGAATTTACTGAAATTTATGGCTAAACTGTGTGTATGAATAATACATTTTGTATAGTCTATAGCTTGCTAATTATATCCAAGAGGTTTTTTTTACGCACGCTAAATATAGCTGCCAAAAACGCCTCCCTTAACATGAAGGAATGGGAGAAATGTGCCCGCGCAACAGATGAAAGATCAGATAAAAGTCAGGAACTCAGAACTGATCTGACCCTGGGGGGAGCCATTACAGGGTGAATTGTCCCCCACCACTACCTCCCTTGCCCGCTTTCCATCTTGGCTTGCTGAAAGATACATGGCCTTACCCTAGAAGGGGAATACATGGCCAATCAGCTTTAAGGAGTTTTTGCTGCAACATATTACACTCAGAACAAAACCAGAGGCCAACACCCATAGAAAGAAAATCTTCAGAGAGACTTCAGGAGGCAAAACCACCTCAGGACAGCAGCACAAAATAGAGGCTGCACTGTGCTGGGTAGGTGTAATGCCAGGGAAAGTGTTAGCATAACCCAATCCTCATGGATTTGATGAAACCTTGCGTGTTGTACCATTAAAAATTTCAGGGGGCTGTAGGAAACGTGCACCTTACATTGGTGGTCAGCGGGAAGAATGGCACCCTTACAGACTGCTAAAAAGATTATTGGTGTCACGCTACTGGCATTTTCAAGTGGCACTGGCCCTGGAAATATGCAGACACCATCAAATAGGAGGTCAATGTGTTTTAGTAACCGCTAGAAACTGCTGGAAAAACCTCTATAGCCGCGTACACACGGGCGGATTGTATGGCCTACTTAGTCCGTCATACAATCCGACGGACAGTCCGTCATACTTTCGAATGAACGGACTTGACCACACACGGATGCACAAACAGTCCGTCGAAAGCTTGCGCGATGACGTGTACAGCACGTACAACGGGACTAGAAATAGGAAGTCCAATACACAGCAATGCAACCTTCCGCCGTGTAAATCCTTTCTGAGCATGCACCATTCTTAGTCCGTCGAACTAGCCTACTCACGAGCGGATTGTCCGCTGAAACCAAAGTATGACCGACAGTATTACGGAAATTCCGAAATACTTAGTACGCCAGACTGCACGCTGAAAAAGTCCGCTGAAGCCCACACACGAGCGGACTGTCCGCTGAAATGTGTTTCGACGGACTAAGTAGGCCATACAATCCGCCCGTGTGTACGCGGCTTATCTGAAACTAACTCCAAAGGTGAGAAGGAACAGAGCCAAAACTATGACTGGGAGACTCTACGGAATACAAGCTTACTCTCAACAGAAAAGTATCAGAAAAAGGAGCCCAGGCAAATAGTATGAACACTATAATAAGTTTTATTCGAAGTTGGTGTCTGGCCTCCATTTCTTTGCATGCGCAACAGTAAAGCAGTGGCAGACAAGAGTCAGTGTGTGCCCAGAGTCAGAGGAGACACACAGGGATTTCTGGAGCAACTATTTTGGAAAGCACTTGACCCCGATCACCAGATTTGATATTTTAAAACACTTCTGGTTGGGGCAATGGTTAAAAAAAAAAAACCCAACAAGGATGCACTAAAGGCAGAATGATCTGACCCGGAAATTCAGGTGACACTGGGGTAAACGAGCTACGATCTGACCCGGAAATTCAGGTAAAACTGGGGTAAATGAGCTACGATCTGACCCGGAAATTCAGGTGACACTGGGGTAAATGAGCTACGATCTGACCCGGAAATTCAGGTGACACTGGGGTAAATGAGCTACGATCTGACCCGGAAATTCAGGCGACACTGGGGTAAATGAGCTACGATCTGACCCGGAAATTCAGGCGACACTGGGGTAAATGAGCTACGATCTGACCCGGAAATTCAGGCGACACTGGGGTAAATGAGCTACGATCTGACCCGGAAATTCAGGCGACACTGGGGTAAATGAGCTACATATCAGTGGCAGCACAACATTCTCACCTATAAACCCGTAACCCTTGTGTTTGCCTGTTGTGGGGTCTCGTGCCAACATACAAGACTTGATCTTCCCAAAGGCCTCAAACACACTCTTGATATCATCATCGGAGAGATCCTGGTGCACGGAGGCCACATAGATTCTGTTGAAGGAGCGGGCTTCCTCTGCCAATTGGTCTATGATGGGCTGTGCCTGGCCAATGTTGCTGGGTCTGCCAACCTGAGATGAGACAGCGCGTAAAACATGGCAAGCATAATACATAGCTAAAGAACTCATTTTAAATAAAATTGGCTTCTAATTGCAAATGAGAGAAATGCATGCAAATAGTGTGCGAGGAGGTATTCACTAGCAATCACAAAGTGCAGTACACATGTGTATATGTCAATCATTGTAACTTTACCAGGATCCTGCTACACACTATGATTTCTGGTAAGTAGATTATACTATGGTCTCATCTGACAGCCATTGACATTCCCAGAGGGGGGGTCAAACATAATATTTTGAAACGCTACAAGAGACTGTGAACATACTACAAGAGATGGCTAGAGATTTGGAATATGCCACATGTGTGTTTGGGGACAGGCTGCAGAAGACAGAGACTAGGGATAAATTACATGGGACTATTAGAGATCCCTTTCATTACAATCCTATTACATATCTATGGTCCCACTCCCAGTAACGGCTTTCGGGGCTTAAGGGCTGAACTGTCTGTGTACATTCTCAGCCAACTTTCAGTTTTCTATTGGAAAAAGACTGTGCACCCTTACTACTCCCCCCCCCCGCCCCCCCCAGCTGGGTTAAAGGATCATGAGACACAATGGAAAACTAGAGATTTCTAATTTGTTCTGATAAATGCAACTGTCTAAACTCCAAGGATTCACACAGTCCATGAATCACAATTCTCTGAACTCATGAATTCTATGAAGCGCTGCATTTCAGACAGATACAAATATTCAGGTAAAAAAACAACAACAAATAATATCTCCCAATTAATTTCATGTTATTTTCATCAGTTTATAGCTGCATAATATCGAAAATGCTTGTTCCTCCTCACACTTATATCACTAGTAGAAATGAGCAAGACAAACACTACTGACCAGTCACAAGACTGGGAAAACATTCAATGCCTTATAGCCAGAAGCTCTGTCCATTCTTCAGCCACTAAAAACAGATATAAAATGCTGATGAAATGGTACATATTCCCTTCTGGTAGGACAGGGTCCTCATCATACGACTACTGTGAATGCCAATCCACAGTGATCACATAATCAGGAAGCCCATGTAACCCTACTGTTGTATTAAAGTGATTGTAAAGTCTCATTTTTTTTCCTATTAAAATAACAAACGTTATACTTACCTGCTCTGTTCAGCGGTTTTGCACAGAGCAACCCTGATCCTCTTCTTCCCGGGTCCCTGGCTGGAGCTCCTGGCCCCTCCCTTCTGTTTCCCCCACAGCAAGTAGCTTGCTATGGGGGCACCTGAGCAGAGCTGTAGCCCAGTGTATCCATTCAGGCATGGAGCTGAAGCCCGGTCTGTCCTTTCTCTCCCAATTGGCCAATTGAGTTTGATTGACAGCAATGGGAGCCATTGGTGCCGCTGCTGTTTCTCAGCCAATCAGGAGGGAGAGTCCCAGATGGCCGAGGGACTCGTGGACATTGCTAGATAGAGAGGGGCCTCAATTATTAGGTGGGCTGAGGGCGGCTGCTGCACACAGAAGGCTTTTTATCCTAATGGATAGAATCCATTAAAATAAAAAAACCTTCTGCCTTTACAACCGCTTTAAAGTGAAAGGCTGGAAGGGGTTAACCCACTTCAAAACCAGGCCAATTCTGACATTTCTGTCATACATGAAAAAAAAATCTGCGTTTGCTAGAAAATTACTTTGAAGCCGAAAACATTATATATTTTTAAGCTGAGGCCATGGAGAATAAAATGGTGGGTATTGCAATTTTTATGTCACACAATATACTTATGTAGCAGTTAATTAAAAGCAAATTTTCAGGAAAAAAAAAAAAAAAAAAAAAAAAACTTGAATATAGTAAACACAATATATATATATATATATATATATATATATAAAATGAAAAATGTTACGGCAAGTAGATATCAAACATGTCACTCTTTAAAATTGTGCACAGCCTTGGAATGGTAAACGACACAATATTTTTTTCCTTAAAAAAAACATTTACAAGGTTACCAGTTTAGAGTTACACAGGAGGTCGGGTGCTAGAATTTTTTGTCGCTCTGCCGTTTGCAGTGATACTTCACGTGTGGTGAGATGCCAGTTTACATATGTGTTTGTGCATGAGAACAGGGGTGCTTTAAAAAAAAAAAAAATTTTTTTAAATGTATTTTGTTTAAAACTCTCTTTACACTGTATTTTTTATCTCATCTATAAACTTTATTGCTATCACGAGGGATGAACATGCCTTGTGATAGCATGAGCAGGGCTGTCTTAATGCATGGGCTCCCCTGGGCACGCCCCAGGTGCAGGGGGGCCCCATGATAGTCTTACAGTATCTCATACTTGCCAACTGTCCCAGGATTTGCGGGGCCAGTCATGCTTTTTACCAGTCTGTGTCCTGAGCAGCATCCTGGAAGCTGTACTGTGCCTTCCTAAACCCAGTATTCTGCCCTCCTGACCCCCCTGTACTGTGCCCTTTGTAATTTGATTAGTCTTTGATTTATGGAATGCTTTTTGTATTGTTTAAAATCAATTTTATTGAACAAAACAAATAAATAAATGCTTAATTCCATCAACTATGAGTGTAGGTGCATACTGGTAGGGGCCAAGTGCATTACTTTGCCCAGGGGCCCACGATGCTATTAAGACGGCCCTGAGCATGGGCCGTGACAGGTGCTCTCGATGGGATCTTTTGAACCCCAGATCTCTTCTGGCCTCTAAAGCATCTGATCAAACTGTGATCAGTTTGATCAGATGCTCTACAAGCTGATAATAAATTGTAAATAAACAAACCGAAAACGGAAGTGCCAAAACCCTCATCGCTTTCGAGTTTTTGATGTCACACACTTCCGCCACAGTGCTTGGATCAATTTTACCTGATAGCAATTGCCTACTGTAAAAACAAACTGTACCACGATCATGGATATAGTCTCAATACAAGGCCATATAAATTTATTTTATTTTTTTAAATGTATGGCGGTATTGTGGCAATTAAAGTTTGCTTTTACAGTTTTAAAATAAACTTTTAGGGTCCTTTCACACGGGGGCGGATCAGTGCTGATCCGCCCCGTGGATATCCGTTTGCTCATCGGGTATCACTCAGTCGATCCCCGCTGAGCAGGAAGATGACAGGTCTGTCGCTGCACACTGTGCAGGGACGGACCTGTCACAGCACCGCTCTCCCCTATGGGAGATCGGATGACGACGGACCGCAGTGTCCGTCGTCACCCGATCCAATGACGGATGGAAAAATAGCTTTTTCCTCCGTCACACTTTTTCGGATCCGGGCGGGTCGGATGTCAGCTGACATGTCACCGCTGACATCCGACGCTCCATAGAGGTCTATGGAGCGTCCATTCAGGTCCGCCTGAAAAACTGACAGGCGGACCTGAACGGATCATCAGTATGAAAGGGGCCTAAATCACATTAGATTCTTTCCTGAGATTCTGAATGTGTACTCACCATGAAATCCATTTCCTTGTGTCCATTGAAGGACACAACAGGATGTTTAGATTGTAACCAATGGGTTTTTATGCCACCTGTAGAAGATCTTAGGTCACCCTGTAAAGATTAGGCTGTGCCCTTCAATGAACGAAAGAGAAAATGGGATTTTTGCTGTCAAAGTAAAATCTTTCTCTACGCTCAAAGGACACAGCTGCATCTTTAGATCGTGATCAATTACTTCTGTTGGTGGCATAATAACCTATTGGTCACCATCTGAAGATCCTCCTGTGTCCTTCAATGAATGGAAGAGAAAGCAGGTGGGTGCAGCAGACAACTTTTAAAGCTGCAATTACTCTGTGCCAACCTGTGCTGCAGCTATAACCCCGTTTTTTGTTTTTTAGAGCTGGCGATGTTCTAAAATGTAAAAGCTACCCTACTAGCCAATTAGCTTCTCCGGGGTTTTCTGTCCCACCAGGGAGCCCAGGAGTGAAGTCAGGGCTTCCGCCGGCTGATCGTAGACCAGAACATCCCCAATCATCTCTATGGTGTAATTCTAAGAGAATGGAAGCGACGAGTATGGGCTGTTCACATTATGCCAAAACCGCAAGTGACTAACACTTACGGTTTGGGCATACTGTAAACAACCCATTTTCGGATTGGGAAAGCATCTATTCAAATCAATCTTGGTTTAATCAGATTCTTTTAAGAGCAGATGAGAGCTCTGGGGTCTAAGAGATGTCTCATGGTTTATTGTGATCATAAGGGATGTTTACATTCATTGTGATAGTAGTAATAAAAAAAGAAACAGTAAAAATAAAAACAAATAAAAATATACTAAAGTTTTATTTTTATTTTTTTTAAAGCTCCCTGTTCCAACAATGCTCGCAAATGCACGCGTCGGTGCGTAGGCGGCGATCGCACCACAAGTGAGGTATTGCTGCAAATCAGTTTTAGTGCAAAATTTCTAGCACTAGACCTCCTGCGTAAATCTAAAGTGGTAACCAGTAAACGCTTTTAAAGTGTCGCCTACCCATAATATAATGTACGTAGTGTTGCCGTTCCATGGACTGTGTGCAATTATAAAGCGTGATGTTTGGCATCTACTTATGTGATGCAAAATCATTTTATATTTTACCTATTATATTGTGTTTTGGTGCATAAAAATGAAAGTATTTTTTTTGAGTTTGAAAAATCGCTTCGTAAATACCGTGCAAAAAAAAAAAATAATAATAATTGAAAAACCCACTATTTTATTCTTTAGGGCCCGTTTAAAAAATATATAATGTTTGGGGGTCCTAGGTAATTTTCTAGCAAAAAAAAAAAAAAAGAAAAGAAAATTTTAACATGTAAAACAAAGAAAAGGCCTGGTCTTCAAGTGGTTAACAACGCTTCTTGGCTGCGGCCTTATTCATATTTACACTTATTTGCGCTCACCTTGATAATCCTTCCACCCATGACGGAGTTCATCTGTTCCGGGGCGTGCTGAGAAGCTTCAGGGACAGATTTACACTTATTTGCGCTCACCTTGATATTCCTTCCACCCAGCATGACGGAGTTCATCTGTTCCAGGGCGAGCTGAGCAGCTTCAGGGACTTCATACTCCACAAATGCAAACCCCTGCAGAGAAAAAAAAAAAAAAAAAAAAAGACAATCAGTACTTGGACCACAGATTGCCAGGATCAAATCTTTCAACACTCAAGGATTAGTATTGATGATAAAAAATAAATAAAAATAAGTCAAAGCTTTACGAATGATTAAGGCCGGGTTCACACTATTGCGATCCCACATCCAGTTTGCAATAGCAGGAGAATGTGACTGGCTCTCTACGGACCCATTTCACCCATCTCCAATGCAAATTCGCACAGGGGTCCTGTGCGTCTTTTGGTCCGTTTCAGGTCTGAATTCAGCCCAAAATTCGGGTTGAAATCGGACCTGAAATGGTGAACCAGGAGGCACCAGACCCCCTGCTGTGAGCCGCATCGGCATCCAGTGTGAACTGAGCCTCAAACTATAAGCATGGATAAGCCATATCTGTGAGATCCTGCCTGGAAATGGAGAATTACGGTAGCAGTTGCCGTTAATACAGTGGTCCCCGCTGGCATGCACCCTTCACAGAATGCCTTGCATTTTTTTTTTCAAATATATCCAACATGTTCTGTGATTGGAAGAGGTGGTGAAATTGATGTCACAATCTCCACCTCACCAAATCAGAGAATGCGTTGGGAAAAAATGTGAATGGCACCTGTGCCGAGCACACTACCCCCTCTGGTCATTTAGCACAGGACACAGAAGACAGTGGCTATCACTGTAGTACCGGCGACTATTACAATAATTCTCCACTTCCACAGCAGACCAATAATCCATACCTGCAGCTCAGCTATAAAGCAGGTGCTTAAAAGCAAACATTAGGTTCTTTATAGCAGTGGTTCTCAACCTTAGTCCTCAAGTACCCCCAGCAGGCCATGTTTGCAGATTTTCCTTTATCATGCACAGGTGCTTTAAATCAGAGTCAATGGCTTGGTATTTTGGGCAACTATTTTATCTAAGAGAAATTCCCAAAAGCATGGCCTGTTGGGGGTACTTGAGGACTGAGGCTGAGAATCACTGCTTTATAGAACAGGCTCGCTGGTCTAGAATGATTTTGCAGGAATCTGTTAAGTCGTTTTCTTCTGGTATGTTTTGTTGTGTAATGTGTACAGACAACTGGTCTCTGCATCTTCGCTGCCCTCAAGCCGATAAGGTTTTCCAAAATAACAGATAATTAACATCTTTTGTTCTTCTAATGCCGTGTACACACGACCGGACTTTGACAGCAAAGGTCCGACGGAACAAATCCGCCGGACAACTCGATCGTGTATGTGGGCTTCACGCGCCCCTTTGCTGTCTAAAAATCAGACGGACTTTACATTTAGAACACGTTTCAAATCTTTCCGGACGGACTTGAGTCCAGTCGAAAAAAAACGTTCGTCTGCATACTAGTCCAACCGACGAAAACCGACGCTAGGGCAGCTATTGGCTACTACCCTGTTTCCCCTAAAATAAGACCTAGCGTGATTGTCGGTGTTAGCTGCAATATAAGCCCTACCACCCAAATAAGCCCTACTCTGTTTCCTCAAAAATAAGCCCTACCCTGAAAAGAAGGCCTACAAGGACTTTAACTAGGGCTTATTTGGGGGGTAGGGCTTTTATTGCAGCTATCACCGACAATCACACTAGGTCTTATTTTAGGGGAAACAGGGTAGCTATGACCTTCCTTATTCTAGTCCGGTCATACGTCATCACTTTCAAATCCATCGGACTTTGGTGTGATGGTGCGTGGCCAAGTCCGTTAGTTCGGAAAGTCCGTCAGAACTCCGTCAGGCCTAGTCTGCCGGAAAGTCCGGTCGTGTGTACGCGGCATTAGTGTGTTGCCTGCTTGAAACCCTTGGGTGTATGAATGCGCAAAAAAAGGATTATGCCTTTGGAGGTCCTACATGGGAAATGGCCAGGATTGGAGCCTTAAAGGCTCCAATCCTGAAAGAAAGCAAGTCTTGGCACTTACTATGTCTGACCTCCAAGCGTAAGCCAATGACTATACTCTCTAATCTTTTCTATTCCCAATAAAGCAACACAGTGATGAAAAACAAATCCTGTTTGCTGTGCATTTTGAGATTTCACATTCTAAATCTGACTGGAGTGTACCTATAGTGTTAAGAATCCCATCCGCCCGACTACCTACCTACACCCCCCCCCCCCCCCCCATGCTTGTAGACACATTTCCAAGGGCCTTCTAGCCAATCTTGTGACATCACAAGCTTTTCATATTCTCCTCCAACGGTGGCAGGGGGCCAATCCTTATCCCCGTACTGAATGCTGTACACTTACTGACATGTATTCACTGTTCAGTGTAGTAGTATTCTGAGCCTAGGTAGAAGTGATGACACCACCTAGGGGGTGGGTCCATGACAGCTTAGGCTCAGATGAAGTGGGTTGAAGAACACTGACCATCCTTCAACCCGAAAGATGGTGACATGTGGTGGTGTAAGGCTCCGAATTAAAAGTATTGCAGCGAAAACTACTTTATTTTTACTTTTGTTGGCTACTTATTTTCAATGGAAAACTGTAGTTTAAACCTGCTTTAAACCTAGTACCCACCTTGTGTTTCATGGTGACAGAGTCCCAGGACATGTCTATGCTTTTTATTGGTCCAAACGGTGCAAATGCTTGCCGAATGGTGTCCTCTCCAAGCTCATAGTAGATGGATCCAACATAAACGCGACACATTATGGCGAGTGCCCGCTGCCTCTGAGCCGCCATCTAGAAAAGAAAGAACACAGCCGTCAGGAGAAGAGCGGTCACCAACATTAGCAATGCACGCAACAACGTCAACCGTGTGGTGTCCCATCCCCCCCACCCCAACCCCCATCTATAGGAAACTTATCCCCCCCCCTTAATCTCACCACCTGCCAACTGCAAGCACCGCCAGCTTTTGACAGCAAGCGGCCCCGACTGGCCGCTCTCGACCTGCAGGAGGAGGAAACCGGTTAGGGAGTCTGAATAAATAACAGCAGGATCCATTACCTGAGGGTTGGGGGTCTCTTCCCCTGGGCAGCCTGTTGGCTACTGGCTGGGGCTAACCTATCCTGTCCTTGTTGCCCCAGCACTCCAACTGAAAGAAGGTCAAACAAGTAAAATCTCCACCCAATGGTCACAATGGCTGTTAGGGCCGGTATTGATTGGCTTTAGTTCATTTCAGAACTGCCTAGTCTATGGGAATGCAAAGGCCGCTGAAGCGGGTCAACTGCACCTGCAATGAATTCTGAATGATATCAGGAGAGAGCGTCACACTATTGTCACAAGCACACTGCATTTGTTCATCATAGCCTGCCACCGGGACTAAAGGTCTTAAAAGTCATGCACTCGGGGGCAGTAGTCACACTACATCCCTAAACCCTGGTTGCCAACACATGGCTCACCAGGTCCCTCTGTGCGGCCTGTGGCATGCTGGGCATTTTGTAGAACGGCAGCAGGATGCAGGGTGCTGGGATGCTCTCTGCATTCTGCACCAAAATTAAGCCAGTATTGTCACGCAGATTGATCTCCATCTGACAGTGGGACTATAGTCCCTGCCAAATGTCATCAAGCAAAGAGCGGCAAGAGAGCAGGCATGTAAACACTGAATGGGGTTAAATTACCCCATAAGCACGGTCACAAAACGAATGCAGGGGGAGGGGTTAACAGCCATGTCACTGATCATCAATGCTGGGGATAATTATGGCAGGTATTGACATCAATGCTTGGGGTAATTATTGCAACATCAATGCCGAGGGTTATTATGGCGATCACCGACACCAATGCGGTGGGGTAATTATGGTGGCCACTGACAACACTGTTGGGGGTAATTATGGCAGCCACAGACGCCAATGCTGGGGGTAATTATGGCAGCCACAGACGCCAATGCTGGGGGTAATTATGGCAGCCACAGACGCCAATGCTGGGGGTAATTATGGCGGTCACTGGACACCAATGCGGTGGGGTAATTATGGTGGCCACTGACAACACTGTTGGGGGTAATTATGGCAGCCACAGACGCCAATGCTGGGGGTAATTATGGCGGTCACTGGACACCAATGCTGGGGGTAATTATGGGGGTCACTGGACACCAATGCTGGGGGTAATTTTCATGGCCACTAAGACCAATGCTGGGGGTAATTCTGCAGTCACTCACACTTACACCAGTGGTGGGAGTTATTGTTGATACCACCAATGGGGCCTTTTTTACTCCCGCTTTCTCTACATTGTGCATAAAAAATACAGAAGGACCCAAATTTATTAGCTGTGCCCATTCATTTTGAATGGGCAGCCTAGCTTAAACCTGCACACAAAAACGAGCTCCTATATTGTGGTCCTCTGGGAGTGTCGGGGGGGCCATACTAAGGCCCTATATACATTTCAAGCTGACAAACGTTGCCCTAAACATGTATACATGAACTCAAGTTTACTGAATGTATAAATCTTAGAAAGTATACAATGTTGGGGTTCACCAAAACCCCAGTTTCCTCTGCAGGCTCACGTGCTCCTTCGGTTTCCTTGCACACACGGCATTGTGACGGTTGGCAATCTTTCCAAGTTCATTATAGAATCCATTGCTACATAGAAAGGAACTGCTTTAAATTCTCCTTATAAATGCTCCAGCAGATGGTACAGCCGACACAATGCTGAATGTAACATGAAGAAGTATACTGTGTCAGGCAACAGAGCACAGTTTTGTCTTGTTCTTTATAATGTAAAGTACATATGCTCTCCCCTGGCATGTACAAGTTACAGACTAAAATGTACCAATGCTTTGCCTTCTATATATTGTCCCATTTAAGTGCAGGCAGCACAGATTTGTTTGAATAATAAATTACTTGCTTCTGTTATCACAGGTAAGTTGGCTGAAGCCCAATTCCATAATAAACCTGTGCGCAAAGGTAAAGGCTGGGGACATGGCAGCGCAAGGGTTGTACCTGACACGTAGTCCAGGCACATCTGAGGGATGAAGGGACAATTACTTATCACAGCTAAAGACACAAACAGATAAATAATGGAATTCACAATTCATATAAAAAAAAAAAAAAAAGGTGACATCACAATGCTACTGCTATAAATTAATTCATTAGAGACTTTGAAGCATTTTAGTGGTTATTTATGCTGTAAACCGGGGATTACACTGCAGAAGAGCGGAATCTGCTGCAGACAGAAAGCAACACCGGAGAATCCCAAAGCTGACCTAGATCATACCTATATAGCATACCTTACTCACACCTTGATTGATAGGTGGCATCACAGGCAGGCTTGGCTCCTATACCCGGCTCACTACTAACAAAGCAGTAAGAAATTCTACAGGCTGGTGCAATGGACAGGTTCTGGCACCGTTCAAGTGGAACTTCACTCTCCCAATCAACATGGATCATTTTTAATCCTCATGTTGTTGGCATTAATAGATAGGAACCTATATCACATATGCTGGTTATAAACTTTTTTTTTTTTTTTTTACATTTGTTCAGTTACTTCCTGGTTTATTGCCTAGGGCAGTGATGGAGAACCTTGGCACCCCAGATGTTTTGGAACTAAATTTCCCATGATGCTCATTTACACTGTAGAATGCATGAGCATCATGGGAAATGTAGTTCCAAAACATCTGAGGTACCAAGGATCATCATCACTGGCCTAGGCAAATGTCATTCATCCCAGGAGTCTTCGGGAGGGGAGAAGGAGCTTTTCCCAGCGAAGCACTCTCCTGCATGCATGCTTGAGCTAAGGGGAGATGGATTGCAAGTAAACGCTACACAAATCATCTGCCCTTACTCAAGATGGCCACGGCCAGAAACGCTGGGAGGGGGGTGGGGTGTAACGACATTCGGCGACCCATCGCAGTTTGCTACGGAAGGGACGTTCTGTCGCCACCATCTTTCTACACCCCACACTCGTCCACAGTAAGGATACACCAAGAAGGAAGAAAGCGGACATCTTGTTACACCCACCAAAGTTTAGCATTCTACACGTATTTATAACAGTCAAGCAAGTTTATATAGTGAAATACAGTACTTAGAACTCCGCCTGACTACTTGGATCTTGAATTTTAAAAGCAGCAGCATCCCTGCTCATCTTACAGGTTTACTAATCTCACAGAAGTTTGCTGCTTTTAAAATTCAACATCTAACCGGTCAGACGGAGTTCTAAGTCCTGTATATCATGATATAAACTCACTTTACTGCTATACATACTTGTAAAATGCAAAACTGCGTTGGGTGTAACATGTCCGCTTTCCCCCTTCTTAGTGTATACTTACTGTGGATGAGTGTGGAGTGTAGCAAGATGGCAGCGACGGAACATCACTTCCGTAGCAAAGTGCGATGGGTCGCCAAATATGTCGTTACAGGGGCTCAGTGATTTCTCAACAAAATAAAGCATGTAGACAAAGACATGCTGGTAGGGTAATTGGCTCCTGTCTAAATTGGCCCTAGTATGTGTATGCATGATAGCGAGTTAGGGACCTTAGAATGTAAGCTCCTCGAGAGTAAGGGACTGATGAATGAATGTGCATAGATGGGGGAGTTTGCATCTAATATAATATTAAAATGAAAATAGTTATAGTGATATTAAAATTAAATATTGTTTTTGGTGCTCAGATGCAGTGCAGATTCACTTTATTCCTCCCAGACCCACATCTGTATAGGGGTACAAACTTCCTGTTATGGGGCAAGACAATCCAGAATAAACTGCCGAGATTGCAGAGCCCTGTGCAATTTTTGATTTACGGTTTAAATCTGCAGAGAATGTCCGGTCAGCCAACTAAGGCATAAGGCAAGTGTAGCCTGCGTGTGATGCTTCCTATAAGACAATGACTAGTGTGGACAGGTTCTCTTTTAATGTTGCCCAATGTTGAAAACCTAAAACATAATGTGTACAGATAGAACACAATGGGGATTATTTACGAAAGGCAAACCCACTTTGCAATACAAGTGCACTTGGAAGTGCAGTTGCTGCAACTCTGGATGCACGTAAATGAGGGGAAGCTCTGCTGATTTTATCATCCAATCATGTGCAAGCTAAAATGCTATTTTCCTTGCATGACCCCCTCAGATATACAGCAACTGCACTCTTTCAAGTGCACTTGTAGTGCAAAGTGGATTTTCCATTAGTAAATCAACCCCAATGTGTCTTGGGGGACTTGTGTGCTGACTGTAAGCTACGGGCAGGGTGCACAGTCTCCGTCAATAGCTTTACTCACAGGAAGTAAGCTGCGCAATGCAGTCTCTTCCCTGTTAATGTTACTTTTAAAGCCATGGGCTTAAATGGAAAAAAAACACGTGTTCCCATATTCAGAAGCCTGGATTATCATTTTATCTAAAATGCTGAATTTTATTTGGGACACTTGTCACTGGAACAATCCCAGGATGAGGGGTTACTAGTGTTATTATAGCTGGAGCCTAACCTTTTCACTTTCTGTCTGCTACTTCCAAAGTTCTATGTGAATCTGTGCACTCCTCCTATCTAGATGCTGTATGAGGCTTTGTGTGATTGGAGACACTACAAAGCTGTAACAGAATAAAGGGGGGCACAGCAATACCATGGTGGCATGTTAGGGCAAAGCTTCCTGGTGATACACAGACCTGGCTATAGAACACAGAAGGATGCCAGATGGTAGGATCAACCGGTAAATAAAAGTAATCAGAACACAAAACAATTCATCTTAAAACAGGTTAGTAACCAAGTGCTGCAGTTTGCAGTGGAACTAAAACACACAAAAAAGGATGACCATTGTTCTCAGTCATTACTACCAGCTTAATGGGGCTCTTGACTCAACATATATGGACCTACATTGGCCACGGTGGAATATTATTAAGGAAAGCAGCGGCCAATGACACCATGCACATGGATTAGCCAATACTTCAAGGGCTTAGTTTACATTATTTTTTTTCCTTCCAATTTTAGCTTAAAGCAGAACTTCATCCCTAAAAAGGTAAGTTGCGCTTTTCTGGGGGTTTTTTTGGGAGCGAGTACCTAGTTTTGACAGTTCTGGGTACAGTGGGGTCAGTTGTGGG
This sequence comes from Lithobates pipiens, assembly GCF_037356315.1. Lineage (NCBI taxonomy): Eukaryota > Metazoa > Chordata > Amphibia > Anura > Ranidae > Lithobates > Lithobates pipiens. The sequence continues at coordinate 581,240,874 of NW_027507764.1, read as the reverse complement.
TATATGGTCTGCACCAGGTAAAGTGGGGTCAGTTCCGGGTAAATGGTTTGTTCTAGATACAGTGAGGTCAGTTCTGGATACATAGTCGAATCTGGGTACAGTGGAACCTGTTCTGGGCATATGGTCTGTTCTGGGGTCAGTTCTGGGCATATGGTCTGATCTGGTCATAGTGGGGTCAGTTCTGGGTATATGGTCTGATGTGGGTACAGTGGGGTCAGTTATGAGGTATATGGTCTGATGTGGGTACAGTAGGGACAGTTCTGGGTATATGGTCTGATGTGGGTACAGTAGGGCCAGTTCTGGGTATATGGTCTGATGTGGGTACAGTAGGGCCAGTTCTGGGTATATGGTCTGATGTGGGTACAGTGGTGCAGTTCTGGGTATATAGTCTGCTCAGGGTGCAGTGGGGTCAGTTCTGGGTATATAGTCTGCTCAGGGTGCAGTGGGGTCAGTTCTGGGTATATAGTCTGCTCAGGGTGCAGTGGGGTCAGTTCTGGGTATATAGTCTGCTCAGGGTGCAGTGGGGTCAGTTCTGGGTATATAGTCTGCTCAGGGTGCAGTGGGGTCAGTTCTGGGTATATAGTCTGCTCAGGGTGCAGTGGGGTCAGTTCTGGGTATATAGTCTGCTCAGGGTGCAGTGGGGTCAGTTCTGGGTATATAGTCTGCTCAGTGTACAGTGGGGTCAGTACTGGGTACAGTGGGGTCAGTACTGGGTATATAGTCTGCTCAGGGTGCAGTGGGGGTCAGTTCCGAGTATATGGTCTGCACAGGGTACAGCGGGGTTTAGTTCCACTGGAAGACGTCACAATCAGTATAAGAGACACTCACACATACAATGAGACAGTCACACCCACTATGGGTCAGGTACATCCCATGCAATAAGTCACCTCATCACACAGTACAGGCCTCCTAGTCAGGGCCTGCACTTAGCTGATCAAACAAAGTTTGTATTATAGACACACTAACTGGATAACATTGGATGAAGGTGCCCACACGTGTTATAATGATACTAAAAAGACCTGGATGACTTATTTTCAACATCTACTAAAATTGTGATTAATAAAAGGTTTAATAAAGAACAGTATTTTCCCCAGGGAATGGAGACGACTCTACTAGCAGCAGACAATGGTTTTGCCTCCACTGGAACAAAGTTGAGAGAAGTATAAAACTTATTAACTATGCAAGAAACCACAAAAATTGAAAATCCTTTCCACAATGAGGGGGACTTTAGAGACTCCCTACTGCATTTGAGGCAACACAATAGAATAAAATAATTTTTTTTTACAAGCTCATTAAAAGATAGGTAATGGGGTCTTGCACAACGACCTCAATACAGTTACAATCAGTGTCATACACAATGTATTAAAACATCTTATGAAAAATAGGTAACAGATGCTGGTAAATCCTGTGACGGGCTTCACAGTCAACACCTGCTTCAAGAGGGATACCGTGGCAGTATCGCCCACATACATCAGGCTTGCAGAAAACAATAAAATTCCAAGGGCACGTCACAGACAGGGCAGATCAGCAAACCCCCCGACAGGGACTCGTGGGTGGTGGGCAATACTTCAGGCGCTGGACCACATAAAGGGGAGAAGGGGGCACTGTACCGACAAGCTGTCATACTAAGCGTGCGCGGTCGCAGTCTGGCTGGTATTTTTTACCCATTTACAGAAGACATTTTTTATACGCTGTGTACATTACCAATCATACCTGTATCAGGGTAGTTATGCAAGACCCCATTACCTAACTTTTAATGTGCTTGTAAAATAAAAACATTTTATTCTATTGTGTTGCCTCACATGTAGTACAAATCCTCTAAAGTCCCCTCTTTGTGGAAAGGATTTTCACTTTTTGTGGTCCCTATTATAGGCTTAGGTTGTGGCATTGTATGCTCACTCCTCAAGACACGGCACAGTATTTTTTCTCTTCTTTACTATGCAATTCTGTATGTAAATTTTGACTAAATTGGCCAAACGCAATAGATAACAGGTCCTCTTGAATAAGATACTGGGGTTGATTTACTGAAGAGCAAATGGGCTGTAATCTTGTAAGGGAATTTTACTCCTTTGGTCTCCGTTGACTGCTCTTCGTTGGTTCTCACCCTACCTATCCCACCGCACCTTCAGGGTCACAATTCTACTTCCTCCTCTCCTCTTCCTTTCGCCGTCAGGGTTCCCCCAAGGTTGTGTTCTTGGACCTATCCAATTCTCGATCCACACCTCCTCCCTGGGTCAGTTGATGGCTACCCATGGCTTCCAATACCTTTTCTATGCCGACAACACCCAACACTCTCTCTACCCCTCAGCTCACTCAATTTTCCTCACTTTTCACTAAATTTACTGACCAACATCTCAGTCTTGATGTCATACCACTTCCTCAAACTCAATCTGTCAAAAACCAAGCTCATAACATTTCCCCCCCACGTGCCCCCCTCCCTTGACTTCTGTCAAAATCAATGGCACAACCATCAACTCGTCCCCCACAACATGCCAAGGTCCCAAGGTCCTAGGTGTAACCCTGGACTCCTAACTCTCCCTTTTCAGCCCACATTCAATCAGGCTTGGTTCACACAGGGGGCGACTCGAGACGACACGACTTGCCGCGCCGCGACCTCAGCGGCGACTTGCAAATGACTTCTGTATAGAAGTCAATGCAAGTCGCCCGAGGTCGCCCAAAAGTAGTACAGGAACCTTTTTTCTAAGTCGGAGCGACTCGAGTCGCTCCTCTTGGAACGGTTTCGTAGTACAGAAAGGGGGCGACTTGTCAGGCCGCGGCACGGCAAGTCGTGTCGCCCCCTGTGTGAACCGAGCCTTACTGTCCAAAGTTTGCCACCTCAACCTCCACACCATCTCCAAAATACGTCCCTTCCTAAACCAATGACACCACAAAGCTTCTAATCCCTCATTGACTTACCTTTACATAGGCTATCAGCCTTCAGTCCATCATAAATGCTGCTGCCAGACTCATCCACCTTCCCTCTCTCTCTCTGCCAAACCCTCCATTGGCTTCCACTCACCCAACAAATTAAATTAAAAATACTAACAAACTTACAAAGCAATCCACAAATCTGTGGTCCCCCCGTGCCCCCCCCCCCCCCAATCATTAACCTAGTCTTCCTCTCAAGACCTCCTGTCCTCTAGTTCCCTTGTCACCTCTTCCCATGCTCGCATCCAGGACTTCTCCAGAGCCTCTTCCATCCTTTGGAATCCCCTACCCCAATGTGCCAGACTATCTCAAACACTATCCACTGTAGGTGATCCCTGAACACCCTTCTCCTCAGAGAATCCTATCCTGCCTCCACCTAAAACTGTACTTTTATTTTCTCCATCGGGCCATCTCTCCCTCCCCCCCAGTTATTCACTTTTGTATCACTTGACCCTCCCTTTCAGATTCTAAGCTCTAACGAGCAGGGCCCTCTGATCCCTCCTGTATTGTAAGTGTACGATCTGCCCTCATGTTTGCCCTGCGCAAACTGTTGGCGCTATATAAATCCTGAATAATAATACATTTTCCATTAGCTTAGTCAATGTGGTGAAAATTCACGTTGCAAAGAATACCCAGTCACCTGCAAAAAAAAAATAAAAAAAATAGTATATTTAATTGCACATGATGGAAGTTAGCAGAGGTTCACCTCATTCACTAAGTTAAGGGAAAAAATCTCCTTGCAAAGTGAAGGTGACATTTGCTTTCAGTAAATCAACCCCATTGTCTCTCAAACTCACATTGTGGGTGTGAATGGGCTTGCTAATTTTCTGTGTGATTTTGGGAACTTTTCCCTTGTAGTAGTTGTCTGGCCTATGTGAAATGGAACACTCTGATGCTCTGCATTTAACTATTCAAAATTTCGCCTGATCTTAAGTAGTGTTAAAACATCTGTACAGGCGGCCCCCGTGTTACAAACAAGATAGGTTCTGTAGGTTTGTTTTCTTGAAAGACCGATCACTTCCACCATGTGTGAATTTGTATGCAAGTCGGAAAAGGTAAATTTTTTTATGTGCAACTCCAGCCCAAAAATTTTTTTTTTTTTTTTTTAGATAGCACAGGTAAAGGTTAACCCTGTAGGGTTTGTTTTCCTGACAGTGCCCCCGTTCAGAAGATTGCACCACACTTTTTGTCCGTGTGACTTTTCCCTGTGATAACTCTTACAGGAGTGAATTTCCCTTCCTAGAAGATTTCCTCTCACTTCCAGTTGTCTCCCTCCGTTTGCAAGTATGAGTTGTATGCAAGTCAGATGTTTGTAACTCGGGGACTGCCTGTATCGGTTTATCGTAGACAATATATAACATATGTTAATGCATGTTTTAAAGCAGAATTAAAAGGCATATTTAAAAGGCAGGGTTTTAAAGGAGAGAAGATACCCTATTGGTCTCCTCTGTCATAATCGCTTCGCCCACCTGTCAGCTGTAATGTGCCCTGAGCAGCTCCGTGTACCTTTATGGCACTGCTTAGTGCCGTGATGCGACTCCCGTGCACACATGTGTGGGAGTGACATCCTTATGGCCTTGCCATTCAACTGGGGCGAACAGGCGGAACCTGTAATGGAGAATGGAAGAAGATGGCAGCACCCATGGCCTGCAGCAGTGCTGACAGATAGACCTCCTGGGGGCCCATTTATTTATTTTTTTAAATCTGCTTTAGGACCATTTTATAAAAAAATTCAAAAAGTTTTTACATAATAAAATTGTTTTTAAAGCTGAACCCTGGGATCCTAAACCACTTTTTTTTATTCCTAGAGGGCTCTCTCCCATTGCTCAACAGTGTCAATCAGTGACTTTTCAATAAATGTCTTACTTTTGGAATAAATTATTTTATGCTCTGTGACATCATTGGCTCTGTGGGGAAAAATATATATACTCGAGCAGCACATTACATTCGACATGGGAACTCAGCACTACATTTCCCTTGATTCATGGCACGGTGTGGTGTGTGTGGGTGTGTATGAGCAGAGCTCAGATATATTCCTTGTTTATATGACTAGAGAGCAGCCTAGCTGCCAATTAATTTCTATGAGTGGGTCATAACTAGGTGCTGTGTAAGTCTTACCCACCCACAGCTTATGTCACCCCCTCTGCTGCTGCACCAACAATGAGCAGGAAACGCTACCTGGAGCCAAGCTGCCAATTCTTCCATAGGGAGAAACCAGCAGGGCCCAGTCGCACAAACAGGTAGGGTCACGCTGTCAACCATGCTAGCTCAGCATAGGACAAATTGCTACTTGCACTTTGTACTGGTGGTGGGCAAGAGGAAAAGAAAAAGTTTCTGGTGAATTCCCTTTACCAGTTTAGCTGGATGTCAGCTGTGATCATTTTTTAAAGCAACCTTTTAATTTTTATTCTAGAAACAAAAGATACTTTTCCTCACCCGCTGCCTGCTCTGCCAACCACAAGATATTACTTGAATTATCAGCATCTGGCACACCTCCTGGTCCCCTGATGTGCTCAGTGGTTTAGTCTGTCAAATTCTATGTTACAACTCCTGTGTCCTGTAGTGATGCATAGGGGCCACCAGATCAAACCACTGAGCGCACCCAGGGGCCAGAAATGTCAACACTCCTCAAGTGTTGGATTTGGTGGCACGGGCAGCAGGGGAGGCAAGTATGACTTTTCCTTTTTGCAGGGGGAACTTCAGTTTTCTCTCGTATTCTGGTAACAGAGTTGGTTTAATGCAAATCTGGCATGTAGATGCTGCAAAAGGATGTGAGGGGATAACCAAATTTTTGGGAGACACTGAGCAGTTATCTAGGTGCAGCAACATTTCTGGGTTTATGCATGGGTACACTTACAAATGCAAATTAAGAGGACAGTGGGAAACTAACCCACATATCCTTGCAAAGGAGTAAATGGATGTCTGCACATTGCTGAATCGGAAATCCAAATACTGGCTGTGAAGATTTTCATTTTGGATTGATAGGACAATGTTTTTGGTGTGCAGTCATACATTTACTCCATTGCAAGTCTTCACGGCAGTGAATCGGACTTGCACCTTCTGATGGGAGATAAGGGGCTAGTATCTGAGGACAGACCTGGAGCAGTGTAGTGCTTGCTTTTAGGCCACACATCCTACAGTTCCTTGTTATACAGGACACCTCCAAGTGACTAACAAAATAAACACTGACATAGGAGGAGGGCAGATGATACGTTATCACATCCCATCATCTCCATGCAGCAAGGAGGACCCTTCCTTACCTATTTGGTCCATTGTATTACACCAGACACTAAACTAGAACAGGGAAGGGGGATTAATGGTGCAGTCCTCATGGGAAGATCTGCGTACCGACAACACACATGTAATGGATTTGATTGTCATGGAAAAATACACGTTACATGCCAAGAGGTGACCATATAAAACAAGGTTCCATCTTCTATGCCCGCTCTGTGTTTATGCACTTCTCTCTGATAACGGGCAATGCAATAGGTAATGTGATGGTGGACAGGTATGGTATTTCTCCCCCCTCCCTCCGCAGACCCTGGAAAAAAAAGAACATTAAGAGATAAACATCCCCCCTCCACCCACAGAGGAATGACGTGCCCCAGAAGAAGTGAATATTTCTATTGACCGATTGTAAAGGTGAGAGAGGATCTCCAAAGCTCATTGTCACTGCTGCCATCTGAAAGACAGTAAAGACAGAGTTCAGTCTGCTGCCGCCTTCTGTGTAATACGTTCTCTGCTCTAGATTCAAATAGACACAAGCAACAGAGAACCTGCCTATATATACGGGTAGGGGGGAGGGGGCTCACTTAGCTAGGGGCTTTATCAGCTATAGGACCCCTCAACCCCCAACTAGCACTATAATCACCCCTGCGGTGGTGCACCGTCTAATGCTTTTCCACAGATACTACAAAAAGGATGATGAAAGGACAGCCCCACATCTTGGATTACTATCAAGGCAGACTTAGCAGAGTTGAACAATACATAAAAAAACAACAAAAATTTCCCGCTTGCAGATTTTTACATCTTTCTGGAAATTAAATGCAGCACAAGTGTGTTAATACAGAGTTAACTTTTTAAAAACCCCATATTATGCACCTAAACAACATATTAGACAATTGTACAGAGTATGATCAAAAAATAAGCGAGGCAATCATTTCATATTGTTTTTCATTACAAGCCATGGCAGATCTGCAATGGATTTGAGTTACTAAAACTGGAGCGTGAAAAATCTGGTGCAGCTGTGCACGGTAGCCAATCAGCTTCTAACTTCAGCTTGTTCAATTAAACCAACAATAACATTTGCCAGCAGATTGGCTACCATGCACAGCTGCAGCAGATTTTGCACTCTCCAGTTTTAGTAAATCAACCCCAACGTCATGTTGTCAATTTCCCTGAAGTGGCAAACGGACAAGGTCTTGTTAAAGAAAAAAAAAAAAAAAAAGGCTCACTGCTGCCCCTCCTGTGCACAACACCCCCTTCTGGCCAGTGAGGCTGAATATCAGTGATGGATATGAGGTAGCAGAAAGATCTGGAATCAGTATGACAGGCATTTGGCCATGAGAACAAGGTTTTGTAGAGTGCTGTAGGGATGTACACACAGCCCAATACTGCACTCTCAGTGACCTCTCTGCCCCTACAATGCACCCCACCTTACCCTCGGGTCTGCCCTGCTGGGAGGATTCTCAAGGTTTCCTCAAATACTTTCTTTTTCGGGCTACTGTCATTCTCTCTGCCACTACTGTCCATTAGATTTGAATTTAGATACTTCACCTAGCTAGTTGCATTCATCCGTTGGCTCCCATTTCTTTTAATTCTCCTGCAACCTCCTTTTTTACAGGACCAGAAATGCTTCCTCTCAAATGTTCTCCTCACAAGATGAGATCATTGTCTATGTATCTAAACCACTCATCTCAACCCAAGTATGGTCACTGATTAGTTCACAATTTCTGCTGCATTTTAAAACTCTCTACCATCTTTTTGCACCTTTCCTATCCTGGTTGTAAAATGCATTGTTTGGCATGCAGTTCAGCTTCAAGCTGATCAATGCCCCACAACATTGTGGTTTACAAAAGGTCTTCCTATATTCTAATACTAAAGTAGAAAAGATGCAGCTGGATAGCCGCACTCCAAATTATTCAACTTTATTTCAAAAATGTAATTAAAATCATAGCATCTAGGCTTGTATAAAGACTAACTGCACAGCCGCTGATGGGCTATGACTAAGCACCGTGTTCGGTGTGAAACATGTCAGCGGCTGTGCGGTTAGTCTGTATACAAGCCTAGATGCTATGATTTTAATTATATTTTTGAAATAAAGTTGAATAATTCGGAGTGCGGCTATCCAGCTACATCTTTTCGACTTTTCCTGTTGAAAACAGAGCCGGCACCCTGTGGGATTGTGGAGAAAGCTGTTTTGGGAGAAGTCATTACCTTGGAGCGTTAACTCTTTGTATTTGTATTCTAATACTACTAATATTGCTGTCTACCTCACTCATCAATCCGGTTCATCAAAAAGGGGTATTTAAAGGATAAAGTTGGCCATAGACGGAGCAAATCTTATTTCCTGCAACCATGGCTTGCAAGAAGAAAATCTCTTGATTCCCCATCAACAGTGTTGATGGGGGAATCCCTCCCACAGAGCAATTGTGTTCTCCCAGCGGGGTCTATGGGCCAAGCCATCCCCGCCGGATGAAAAACACAGCGATTATTGCTAGCTGCTATTATAGCCACTAGCAGTAATCACATCGAAAATCCGACAGGCTGATTGTAACCAAGTTGATCAATCAACTCGGATACAATCAGCCTGCCCACACATGGTTCGAATCTGGTCCAGTCCCTGCTGAACCGGTCGATATTTTAAAAAGCCAAGTTCACCTTTTTTTGTTTTCTAAATTCCAGCTCCCCTATGTACCAATATAGCATTAAAAATGTTCTTAGTTTTCAAAAATAAAACAGCTTTCCATTAATTCTATACCGGCTTACCCAACTCTCTTCCATAGATGTTTAAACACACTGCTCGATTACTTCTACCTTATTTCCTGGACAGATTTTAGGTCATGACATAGGAAGGAGTTGACCAGCTGAGGGTAGAGGAAGCACTGTGTGTGCTAATGATATTAGCTGGTCAATTCCTTCCTGTGTCATGGCCTAAAGTCTGTCCAGGAAGTAAGGCAGACTTAATTGAGTAGTGTTTTTAAACCGCTATAAAAAGAGTGCGAGGTAAGCGTGTGTAGAATAAATGGAAAGTGGTTTTATTTTTGCAAAAGAAGTACATTAAATGCTATACTGGTACATATGGGGGGGGGGGGCAGGAATTTTGAAAAAAAAAGTAAACAAAAAAAAAGGTGAACTTAGCCTATAAGTGTAGTTGTAATAGGGTACTATTCATTAAAGAAATATGTAGACTGCCACTTCAGACTACCCAATAATGCTGTTGCCTCTCAAGCATGCCAATTCTCAGGATCCATACACCTTCGGATTACTGTTCTGGAACAAGCACGCAGCCAGTGAAGTGATAACTCCGGTTCTGCATACCTGACCAGTTTAAGGGTTCAAAAGGCTGTATCCAGAGGTCGAGCATAAGTCAGGCAAATAACATTATATTGACCCACCCCATAATCAAATCTGCTTCTCTCCACCCTCCATCCACTCACAGCTACAAGGAAGTGTTGGACCATAAACATCTGCCTTGGCTACAAAAGAAGGGAATCACAATTCAGAGCAACAGATCCTCCTCCTTCAGTAGAAATTGGTGACCAGATGCCCGGGCATGTAATCCTGTGACCAGCCATAATTTAAAAAGGGATGGGAAGCTAGAAACAGAGTTTATACTTAAAGGGCGAGTTCATATTTAGGAGCAGTTACTTATATTTAGGGTGTAACATGCTCCTAGTGACCCAACTCCCACTGCCAGCGCTCCCTGCTTTGCAACGGGGGGGGGGGGGGGGGGGGGGGTTAATATCTTCTCCCTACACACACTGTCATGATTTAAAAGCAGCGCAGCCATGTGGAGCTCTGCTCACAAGGTCATGTCATTCATTCGCAGTTTTTGGTGAATGAATTAGACTAATTAGTAGTTTAGAAGTACCGTCGGCCATTACCTGACGGCTTGTAGTTCTCAAGCGGCCAAGGCGCTGGTGAGCGCTCTAGTGGTCCATCGATTATTCCTGCCATTCAGTAACTGCCTGCCCAGATCAGAGGTACGGGCTGTCAGCTTACCGAGTTGTCTGCAGGATCCACGCATTGCACTAGCGATCTGCTGACCCTGGGTGCAATGCTTTAATGTTTGCAATGGAAAAAAAAGTTACTTTTTTTTTTAACCTACAAAAAGATGTGCATTATTATTTTATTTTTTATTTAACCTACAAAAAGATGTGCATTATTATTTTATTTTACCTACAAAAAGATGTGCATTATTATTTTATATTTTATTTTTTTACAAAAAGGTCGACTAAATGCTAGTTAACCAACTCTAGGTGATGAAGAAAAAGGCGTGATGCCCCACCTCCTTGCTCAGACAAACTCCCCACTGGGTGACCTTCATATACCTTCACCTGTTGTCCTATGAATTCCTATGTCTAAATGATATAAATAGTAATATTTATAACACGTAGACATAGGCAATAGCAGATATTGCTAAACTAATGTATTTATAAGATTAATCTTCACTACAGTATCCTGATCTCCGTCAAGCTTACTCCACTGCTGTACCAAGGCAGGCCACGCATTAAAGTCCAAGCTCACCCCAAAACAAAAATCTGTAAATCTACAGACATCCACAATCTAAGACTACCCCATCTAGCCCTGTGAAGCAAAAATCGCTATACACATACCCTTTCTGAAGCCGCTCCGGTCCAGTCTCCAGCGAGGGAAGCTGTGTGCAGGACACAGCCGACAATTGCTGGGAAATGCCAGGGAAGTGACATCACCCACAGGGTTACAATGGGGCTTCCGTTGTCGGCTGCCTCTCCTACACAGAGAAGCTGCCGCTTGCAGCTCAGTGTGGGACCGGAAGTGGCTTCAGAAAAAGTATGTACAGTGATTTTTCTTTACAGGACTAGATAGGTTAGTCTTCGATTGTGGCTGTGAGTAGAATTAGATTTTAGTTGTAGGCTGAACTTCTACTTTAAGCTATTTTTTTCCCCCTTCAACCATGGGTTGAAGGTAAGAAAATTGCTCGATTCCACCATCAACACTGACTACCTGTGATAAGGTGTTCTGCCAGTGGCAATGATAGTCACGGGCAGTGATCCGGAAAAAAAAAAAAAATAAATAAATAAAAAGGAGGGGAGAGGCTGGTTGTACTCAAGCCAAATCGAAGGATCAACTTCACTGCAGCCAGCCTGCCAATAGACAGCTCAAAATGTGCCCAGGTTCCTATAGACTGCATCCAAAAGGTGTTCATTTGTAAGTCTATTACTAATAGCCAGAAGGCTCCAAAATACACAAATGGGAGATTTTGACATAAAAAAGGAGTTGATTTTACTAAAACAGTGCAAAATCTGGTGCAGCTCTGCATAGAAATCAATAGGCTTCCATTTTTATTTATTTTTTTAAACTTAATTGAACAAGCTGAAGCTAGAAGCCGATTGGCTACCATGCACAGCTGCACCAGATTTTGCACTCTCCAGTTTTAGTATATCAACCTCAAAATCATCTTTCTGCTCCAAGGTTTACCGATCTGAAGCCAAGACGTGGGGCTGTTCTGCTCCATTATCAGCTGGCTGACCTCAGAGACAGCCCTTCATAAGCACAGCTCATGGGTGTCTATTGGGAAGGGAAAAACACTAGATTTACAGGGAATTTCGATGGAAAAATAAAATATAAAGAGGCAGACACCTCATAGCTGATGGTGGCAGGGAACAGGAGGGACCTTACAGGATAGTTCTGGGGTGGGGGGAAAACATAAGTCTAAAAACCAATGACTTCTAAAATGGTAGAAAATTCCAATAAAAACAAATAATTCACATCACAACATTGAAATATACAAAAGAAAAAAGGGGGAAAAAAAAATAAAAATAATAATAATAATAATATGGCAAGTTTAAACTTTCCCCGATCAAAGTCATTATGAAGACATGATCCTGGCTGGTCATGCGGCAGGATACATACCTGGAGGTTGGTGAGCTGCTGGTGCTGGTGAGCAATGGTTTGTTTCACTAAGACACTCTTGATGCTCTGTTCCATTGCATATTTCTTGGCCTATAACAAAGCAGTAACAGGATATCAGAAACGGAAGAAGATACTATAACAAGCACAGTTTCCTCACAGTTTTCAATGAAAAAAATAAATAAATAAATAAAAAAAAAAACTTGCAGAAGACAGATAAAGGGCCTCCGCCAGCCCATCTATTTTCCACATCACACAGCATATGCTTCGGCCTAGGTTGGCAACTCTGAAGGGACCCTCTGCTCTACAGGGCCCCTACCTTACCTCGCTATGACTTGGGCCAGGAGGAGCAGCCACCTCCAAAGCCTGGTTACCTTTCCCACTCACGGTGTTCATCCAGCACTGGGGGACCCCTATAAAATAGAAGCGGGAGAAGCCCAGGAGGGTCTGCTTGTGTGGCAGCTTCAGTGACAAAGAACTGACCAGCTTCTGTTATGGATGTCTTAAAACAGGTAAAAATATATACCTAGCCATCACAGGAAAAACACAAAACCAAGAGCCGTACACAGCACACCATGCACTATACACACACATACCTCCACACAATACACACCTCCACACACAGCATCAAACTGAAGAGAAAAATTATTAATTTCTAGTATACATGTGCCTACCCCCGATGAGAAAGGGCAAGGACGTTAAAAATTTAGTTTTGTTTTTTGGCACAAAAGTCACGGAAGAGATTACACATACATACCTTACATACACACATTGTTCTCCCCAGAATGATTTTTCAGCTGGGTGGGATGAAGGTATCTGGGGCAGCCAATATGAAACCTTGCAATAATCACTATAGCTTTCTAGGCGCTATAGAAATCGCTCAACTACTCCTGTGATGTTCTTCCGTCATTGGGCGAGACCTTGCGGAACCTCGCTCTCCTTTGAGGGAGCAACAATGTGCTGTTGCAGTCAGCAAGGGATCATATAGCTGTAGAAACCGGGGAATGTTTATTCTACTCATTTACAGTTGTGGTGTCCTCTGAAGAGTGATCCTTGGTGGATGGCTCTGCAGAAAAGCATCTGACAGGCAGTAAAAAAATCCACACCACCGGTCCCCAGGTGAATGGGTCAAAGATCAGCAGGCAGTATTGTCAGCTGAGTGCAGCGAAGAGGAGCATTTTTGCCATCCCATGTGTGCACCACAATCTGGCTAGGTTTGCATCTAAAGGGGGATGGGGGGGCACTCAACATGTTTTTGTGACCCCTCCAAATGCAAGTGTAAGTGTAAATGAGGCCTAAGTAGCTGCCAATGACAGGAGAGCCCCAATTTTCCTATAAACTGCAGCCCATGTTCCTGTCTTAGAACAAGCGCCGCCGCTCCCCCCAAAACAGCATGCGGATGCAGCACTCTGCATTCATGGAGACCTCAAAGTCACGTGAGAGCAGCACCCAGTTTCTCACAGAGTGGCTGCCAGTTACCGATTCTAGTACCAGGAGGAAAGGCGGGGAACCCAAGAAGAAGATGATCAGGCGGCTCTGTGTAAAACCATTGCACACAGCAAGTATAACATGTTTGGCTTTTTTATTTTTATTTTTAAAGCCAAACCTTTAATACCACTAACTGGCAGGAGAAAAGTTTTTTTTTTTCCCCATTCATGAAGTTACTACAGCTTTAATTTATGAATGAAGGCTGCAAGCAGTTTGCAAGCTTCATTCATATAGTAGCAGCCTTGCATACTGCACCGGGAGTAGAGTAGATCTATTGTAATCTGCCGATTGTTACACAGCCAGTCTTGTTCTAGATATCAGGAGACACTGTCTAAAGGAGGCGCTCACATGCCTGGTGAACCCGACCTGCAGAGACCACAATGCCCAAGGCAGAAGCCTCTCCTTCCTCTGCACCTGCCCAGCTAAAAGGCTCTGGGGAGAACAATGCAAAATAAACACATACACACACACTATATACTGCACATATACATACACACTATAAGTGTGTGGATAAAGAGCCAAGAACAATATAGTGGAAAATCTCAAGAGTGAAGTGCCCAAGAGATAAAGAGGGAAGAAGTGGCTCAGTCCACCAGACTCCCACCCACCTCTTGGTGGCGCGATCCCTTAATCCCTATAACTAATCAGTGCCCATTACTGTATCATTTTTGATAGCATCAATGTGAAAATTAACTTTCAATGCACATAGCCGTCTGGTGTGTGTTTATCGTTCATCAGACTAGAGATCAAAAAGGTCTGGAGAATAGAATAGAAAGGTTTCTCAAAACTACCAGTCAGCTGAATTAAAGAAGAACTCCAGCTAAACAGTTACCTACACAGTTGAAATGCATATTTATTTGCAATTGTGTTCAGCCAACCAACAAACCTGCCACACTGTATAGCTGGAGGGTGCCACCAATATTTAAAGTGACTCTGTAAAAAAAAAGCAAACACCTAAACCGTTAACAAATATGAAGTGCAATCACCAAGTGGGTGCATGCACATACCTTCAGCAGGATGGAAGCCCCTCCCCCAGTTGTTACACCCAAATCTCAGGACCTTTTCATCTTCAAAAACTTGGAAACATCCAGGAAGTGAGGAAACTTTGGAGGGATTGCACGCTGCTGAAGGTAGCTAGGTGCTTGCAGGTACACTTAGCCAATTCTCCTTCCTTTTCCAAACCACTCATGTCTGCATCACCTATCCCTCCCTGCTCCCTACCAAAGCTGTCCATACAGGGATCGGAATTCGGCCCATTCAGCAGGGACAGCCCGAATGTGTAGATGGGGAGCCCTTGTGTTCTCCCTGGCCACACCCACCAGCCCGCAGTGCCTAACCACTCCTCACCGCCATCCCCAGCCCGCAGTGCCTAACCCACTCCTCACCGCCATCCCCAGCCCGCAGTGCCTAACCACTCCTCACCGCCATCCCCAGCCCGCAGTGCCTAACCACTCCTCACCGCCATCCCCAGCCCGCAGTGCCTAACCACTCCTCACCGCCATCCCCAGCCCGCAGTGCCTAACCACTCCTCACCGCCATCCCCAGCCCGCAGTGCCTAACCACTCCTCACCGCCATCCCCAGCCCGCAGTGCCTAACCACTCCTCACCGCCATCCCCAGCCCGCAGTGCCTAACCACTCCTCCCCGCATCCCCAGCCCGCAGTGCCTAACCCACTCCTCACCGCCATTACCAGCCCATACTGCCCAATCCCTCTTCACCGCCATCCCCAACCCTCAGCGCCCAACCACTCCTCACCGCCATCCCTAGCCCGCAGTGCCCAACCACTCCTCACCACCATCACCAGCCCGCAGTACCCAACACCTCCTCAACGCCATCACCAGTCCGCAGCGCCTAACCACCCTTCACCAGCCCGTAGTGCCAAAACACCTCCGCGCTATCCTTACAACCGCCACCACCAACCAGCAGTGGCTAAAAACACTGAGCAGAAAAGGCACCAGCCCTGTGCGCTATGCAGTGAAGCCTGTCTGGTTCATAGTGCCACAAAATTCCCAACCCGATTTCTGCAGTACAGAGGGACCAATGTTAGCACATATTTGGGGAATTGAAAGCAGCATTTTAAAAAACACATTTACTAAGCCCTTCAGTAATTAGAAAACATATTTCCCTAAAGTTCTGCTATAAAAGTAAGCCTATCATGAGAGAAACATGCAAGCGGTCATTGCTTACCTCCCCTTAAGAAAATCATGGCTGCCATGACGGCACTCTTCGTTCAATACTTTATATAAATGTAATTCCACCTAAGGGGCCTGAATAGGTCTTCATTCAATACTTTAAGTCACTGACTCAGTGCCAGTAAGCAGGAGCTTTGCTTTGCATGCTTCTTCCAGGTCAGTGACTCAAAGTACTGAATCCACCGGGACAGCATTATTAGAAGTAGATCATCAATGCCTGCCTCTACGACGGGTTTACATTGACCGCAGAACTTCCTGATCTCTTAAAAAAAAAAAAAAAACTCAAACATCATCATCCCGATTTTCACCAAAAAAATAAAAGTTATAATAATCCATACACACAGCGGTTAGAGACTATCGGTGTGCATTGTGATGACAGCCCCTTTGGCAGTGCCCAGACAGGCTCAGAATGGCACGGTGTTAGGTCACATCATTGCTCACCTTCTGCAAGGCCTCCTGCTGCTCCGGGGTGAGAGGGGGGAGACCCAGCTTGGACGAGGTGCTCTGTCCATTTTCTAGCTTGATGGAGTCAACACCCTAAGGACAGAAAACAGAAGCGTAACTTTTCCACATTCATTTACCACCAAAACAGTGCAGCTGGCAAAAAAAACAAAACAAAGAAGGATTAAAATTAGGTTATTGAGCCAGCCCAAGTGATGAGCCACACTTCAAGCATCTCCCCAGGGGCAATCTGGACTGCAGCTGAGCTCATTTTTAACAGCGACATGGTCAAAGCAAACATTGTTATTAGGGTTGCACAGACACCATTCTTTTTTACCAGCAAGTACGAGTACTGATACTTGTACTCGCAATACAGAATACTGATACCTTTGCCGTGCGATTTGAGCCCATACAAAATGAATGGGCTCAAATTGCACTGCAAAGAATCCCAAGCGATTTGAACAGGAATTTTGTGCGATTCAGTGTCTGAATCGCACGCAGTTTCCAGCACGGCTCCTGTGTGAACCCAGGCAGAAGTCACTAGGAGTAGCTTGGGTTCACACAGGAGCAGTGGGTGGAAATGACATATATGATTCTTTGCAGTGCGATTTGAGCTTGTTCATTTTGTATGGGCTCAAATCGCAACGCAAAAGGTATCTCTTTATATTGTTGCACCAATAAAGAACATTTTTTAAAATCGACGAGTACAAGCACCAACACAAACACTTTGCTGTGCGATTTACCACCATACAAAATTAATAGGCTCAAATCGCACACTATTTGAACAGGAACGCGGTACGATTCCTGTCCCAATCGCATGCGGTTTCCCCACTGCTCCTGTGTGAAGTATTCAAGAAGGATCCCTGTAGCCGCTCATCTACATGGTCCATAGGATCAATATAAGTGTAGCAACCTCAACCTGGACTTAGACCAGGCCACGCACCCCACCCCCCCCCGAGCTATGTCATGGGGATCGTTGGGGGCATGGCCTGTTCGGGGGTCCAGATTGAGGTTGCCACTCTCATATTGATCCTAGAGACCATGCGGATGTGCAGCTACAGGGATCCTTCTCTTTCATACTAGCCATTGCAGGAGCTGGGGTGAGTTGCATCTTGCACCAGTGGTGGATGCTTTAGAATTTACACATACCCTGAGCGGCACAAACTGCATGGGGGTCGCGCCTGTGTGAACCCAAGCTTGTCAGTGATTTCAGCCTGGGTTCACACAGGAGCAGTAGAATCGCACCACCTTTTTTTAAATTGCATGCGATTTTTTACAGTGCGATTAGAGCCCATTCATTTTGTATGGACGCAAATCACACCACAAAGTATCAGTTTCAGATATCAGGAGCATTTTCACACGTACTAGTGAAAATACTCAGTATTGATGCATCGATAATACTGACCAAGGTGATTTCATTTTAACATGCATGTCAGCTATCTATAGCTATCTATAAGTATCTACAGCAGGGGGTCTCAAACTGGCAGCCCTCCAGCTGTTGCGAAACTACAAGTCCCATGAGGGATTGCAAGGCTGACAGTTACAAGCACGACTCCCACAGGCAGAGGCATGATGGGACTTGTAGTTCTGCAACAGCTGGAGGGCCGCCAGTTTGAGACCCCTGAGAATGTCAGATTCAGTCTGTGCAGCTCAGCTCCTATCCAGCTGAAAGCAACAGAGCCATCTCCAAGCTTTGCGTTCTATCAGTGGCAATGCTGTAAAACACCAGCAGGGGGTAGTATGTTCCAAGGAAGCAGGCTGACCCAATTATCAGACTACTTGATATGTTTCTCAGCACTCCCCACAATAATAGCAGCATGTGGATTGAACCACAAGCTGAAAGCCATCACATTTTTTGGCAAAAATATGACATTTTTTGATAAAATCAGAGTGTTCTGTGCTTGCAAAGGCCCACCCTTCACCAGACAGACGATTGTTGATTTATAAACACAAGCGTAGCACAGTGAAGCTATTTCCATGTCCCATTCCTTCCAATATCAATATAAAGGATTATTTCTCATTTCAGAACAGTGGATGGAGCCAATCTATTACACCACAATAGCCAAATGCACATCCAGAACCATGCTGGTGTATAGTACAAAAATAACTGAGTACTCTAGAGCCATTCATTCCAAGCTGCATACATCATATCCTGTGTGCTTATAATTTTTTGATGGGTCCCGAGCCCTACTCCATAGAAGCCAGGAAACAGCTGTTTACAGTCCAAAATAAATTACTCTTTAAGCCGGATTTACACTGTGACTGGTACAACATATGCTACGCATTTGGCGTGTATAAAATCAATGGTTCCCTATGAGAGCCATCTTAACAGGTCCCTCACATTATGTACTAGAGCTGTGTGTTTAGAATAAAGTTCGATTCTCTCACGATTCTCACAGCATAACATCTTTCACATTATACAAAAAAATTGGGCCAACTACTGTATTTATTTTTTTTATTCATTGGAGGAGTATCCCCCCCCCCCAAAAAAAAATAAGTTTGAAAGGCCGCTGGGCAAATACAATGTGACATAAAATATTGCAACAACCGCCATTTTATTCTCTAGGGCAGTGATGGGCAAACCTTGGCACCCCAGATGCTTTGGAACTACATTTCCCACGATTCCCCAACTACACTGCAGAGTCCATGAGCATCATGGGAAATGTAGTTCCAAAACATCCGGGGTGCCAAGGTTCGCCATCACTGCTCTAGGGACTCTACCAAAACAAAAAAAAAATTTATATATTAAAATTATATATATATATATATATATATATATATATATATATATATATATATATATATATATATATATATATATATATATATATATATATATATATATATATATATATATATATATATAATTCTAGCAGAAAATAGAGATTTTTAGCTTGTAAACCGTGTCAGAAAAGTTTGGTCTAAAGGCTGGGTTCACATTGCAGCGATGCGGGAACGCCGCTAATCCGCTGCGGGTTCCCGCATCGCACACCTCCCGGCGGCAGTTCACACTGCCCTATGCGAACTGCTGGGAGTGTCAGTGAAATGTTAATGACACCCCCAGATCAGTTCGCATATCGCAGTGCGATCTGCAAACTCGGACAGGAATCGGATCGCATGGTGTGAACACCCATGCCATCCGATTCTGCTGCGGACCAAAAAAAAGGGTCCCGTGCGAGTTTGGGCCGGATGCGATGCGAATTCAGCCATACTATCTGTATGGCTGAACTCGCATCGCACAGAGATCGCATGTGATTTGCACTGCAGTGCGGTGCGAATCACATCCGTTCTCATAAACCGCTGCAGTGTGAACCCAACCTTAAAGCGGAGGTCCACCCTAAAGTGGTCCTTCCGCTCATTGGAATCCTCCCCCCCCCCCCCCCCGGCGCCACAATTGGCACCTTTCAGGGGGGAGGGGAGTGCAGGTACCTGTACAGTACAGGTATCTACACCCACTTCTGGGATAGCTCTCTGCGGAAAGGGGCGTAGATCTACGCCCCTTTCCGAAAGTCCCCCGCTGCCTGCTGGGAGACACACAGATCCCAGAGGCAGCGGGTCCATCCTTATTGCGCAGCGCGACTCGCGCATGCGCAGTAGGGAACCGGGAAATGAAGCCGAAAGGCTCCACTTCCTGATTCCCATACCCAAGATGGCGGCGGCAGCACCCGAGAGACGATCGAGAGATCGGCTTCGGGTGCCAACATCGCGGGCGCGCTGGGCGGGTAAGTGTCCTTATTTTAAAAGTCAGCAGCTGCAGTATTTGTAGCTGCTGGCTTTTCCCGGCGGACTCCCGCTTTAAGTGGTTAAACTGACCTCATTTAAAAACACAGAAGTTCATTCATTTGATCCAGGAGATGGGAGAGATACAATGTATCTCTTCATCTCCCAGTGTTGAGGTTTGTTGATAAACACTGCAGGCTTTTTTTATTCATTTCTTTTTTGACAGCTCTGAGCGGCTCTGCACTTGTCACATGGAAATGTCCGGGTAAAGTGGTTCTGCACACATTTCGCTATGTTTGGCTCAATGCTTTCTACATGCAGTACAGAGTTCACAATGGACATTTACATTTTATTTTTTAAATCGTACCCGTTCTGCTTGCAAAAGATATTTTTCTGTCCCTGCGGCGGTGGGCGGCGTTTATGCGGGTATCCGCATCATATCCGGTGATATGCTCACTGTCTACTGGGATCTCGTGTAATTAATCCCAGGAGTCAGTGCGGAGGTGCGATGCGAGTATGCCACTGAGCATGCGCGGGAACCAGCAAGGAATGCTGGTTCCTCCAAATCCAGGGAAGGAGGAAGTGATTGCTTGTTGGCTTCAAATGCCCACAAGCAAGAGGACATCGGCCGAAAACGATTTTTATAAACAACAGATTCTATCTAAAAACGGACATGGATAACAGGCATTGTCACAAGTAAGGATGTTATTAAACAAGACATCATTTTTAAACATTCACAAAAAAAAAAAAAACACACAAGTCAGTCCAGAAACGCTTTATGATTGTGAGGGGGGGGGGGGTTGAATCAAGATCCTGATCTTTTAACGATTAATCATGCAGCTCTGATACATACTCATTTCACATAGGGCGGGGTGGCCGGGATCTGGGTGCTTCCAGATCCCAAGAAGCTCCCGCCCGCAAACCCCAACAACCACCGCCCAGGTTTGTCGGGAAGAGGCCCTTGTCCCCATCAACATGGTGACCAGGTGCTTTAGGGTGGGGGCGCACGCTCATCCCCTCCCTAGCCTGACCCCACTCAGTTTTTTTTGCCATGGGGTTTCTCCTTAAAATCTATACCAGACTGAAGGGTCTGGTTTTGCGGGTTGGGGGGTGGATACGACACTACAAAGTTTAAAAAAAAATATTATATATATATATATATATATATATATATATATATATATATATATATATATATATATATATATATATATATATATATATATATATATATATATACATACATACATACATACATACATACATACACACAGTATATATTTTGCACCAACCAGCGCTCACCATCTGCCGATTCATACAATGAAGGTTTCAGAACTCTGCAATGATGTTATATGCAGCCAGAAATAGACCTCTCCAAAAATTTCTCTTTTAGAAGTCAATCCTCCCCAGTTTAGGCTGCTTTCACACCGAGACGTCGGCGATTTACCGTAGTTTTTTTGCAGAGGTTTTTGGCTGCTAGCGGGGTGCTTTTAACCCAGGCCGGCGGTCGAAAAAGGGTTCAAACAACCCACAAAGCACCACTGCATCAGCGCGTTGCAGGCGGTTCATTTCAATGGGTAGGGGCGCCTTTGGGAGTGGTGTATACATCGTTTCTTCACCGCTCCAAAAGATGCTGCTTGCAGGAGTTTTTTTTTTTTTTTTTAGTTTTTTTAAACATTCTGCCAGCACATCACCTCAGTGTGAAAACACGCGGGCTTTCACACAGACTACAGTGGAGACGTTTTTCAGGCGCTATTTTTAGCCCGACAGCACCTGAAAAACGCCTCAGTGTGAAAGGGGTCTTAGGGAAACATCTGGAAAACTCTTCAACAAAGAAAACAGCTTATTCCTGGCTCCGTACACACACACACACAAGCGTACTACAGCGATACCTGCTGAGCCGCATTATTTTTGCGGCGCATTTTTTTGGAGTGGCAACATTTTGAATTGGCCTCCCACCCCTAAAAAAAAAAAACAATAAAAGAAAAAAAAAAACCCCACACAGGCTCGTTTGGCATCACGCTTTTTTGGGCGCAATTTTGATCATTTTGTCATAAGACAATCATGGCAAAATCGTACCACGTTTGGGGTGTCATTAAAGAGGCGGTCCAGAACACCCACAAAAAATTTCAAGTCAGCGGCTACAAATACTGCAGCTGCTGACTTTTAATGTGAACACTTACCTGTCCTGGGAGCCCACGATGTCCTCACTCAAAGCCGATCTTTGGAGCGGCTGTCGGGTGCAGCCGCTGCCATTCCTGGTAAGGGAACCCGGCACGGAACCCTTTTGGCTTCACAGCTGGTCCCCTACTGCTGCGCCAATTAGTTCGGTGGCGAAGGAAGACGGAGGGGGCCGAACCCTAAGTCCCTGAAGAAATGGATAAGCAGAAGTTCCACTTTTGAGCGGAACTCAGTTTTAAGAAATAATGTAATCGCGATTGCATCCCGTGTTTTGCTGCGATTCCAAAACGCTCAGGTGTGAACAGAGCCTAAGGCTAAATTCACCAACCCCGCATTTAGGGTAGAACATGTAACGTGTTTCAGCTCCTGCACCTTCTCCCCGTGACAGTGGATGGGGGTTCTTCTCCCTGTACCCACCGTCACTTTTTAAAAACAATGCGGCTGTGTGGGGCTCTGCCCAGTGTCACTGCTAGGGAACACAGAAATCGATTGCTTACTATGTTCTCACTGCAACAAAGCTCAGAGGTGCATAATATGCAGACATGCTGCATTTTAAAATCGGACCTCACTAGATGACAGCGCATAGAAGCGCAATGCACCACATTGTCCACTCAGTGTCATCTGCATTTCAAATAATCTTGCAGCTTACAGATACAATTCCTCCATCATAATAACTGCAGCGATGTGTATGGGCAGCATTGAACCAGAGCAAGCACTCCCGATAACAGTCTCTCTTTAGGGACCAGCATCAATCTTCCAGAAAATTCATCCCTGGATGATTAAGACTTGGTTCATATTTCCGCGATATAATTTTGATCCCACTTTCAGCACGATTATGTAGTGCTACTTGGCTGCAACTTTGATAAAGTTTGTATACTCTATGGGGCCAAAATCGCACCAAGGTGGCTCCGTGCTGAGTCGCATTGACATGAATGCACATCAGTGAAAACAACGGGAATTCCCTTCTGTGGGACTAAAATCGCACTAGAGGGAATCAGGCCTATAAGTAAATTAACTCCACCCTGGAGGTTAATTTTGCTTTCAACACCCCCTTACCTTTTCCGCCGGTTATGCCAAATTTACATACTCACACCCAGTGAATCCAGTGTTCTCCTGCTGAAATCCACTGCTCCATTAACGCGCACTGGGTTGTGTGCTGCCATCTTCTGCCTTACATCTTCAGGAGCCAGCAGTCCATTGCGGGTCCTTGAAGCCTATTAACACTGTAAGGTCCAGAGCAGAAATACCCATACCACCAGAAAAAGATTGTTTCATAGTTGGGAAAGTTGAATAAAGACGCCAATCCATTCAGTTCAACGTATGTGTCTTTATGTCAATAATAATTCCCTTATTCCTGTGTATTGCATTTGCTAAGATGGCCATCTAATAGCTTTTTGAAACCACCGACTCTCCCGCCTGGCATCACCGCTTGTGGAAGGGAAGTTCCACATCCTTACCGCTGACAGTGAAGAACCCGAGATGCAAATTAGTGGACCTCCAGCTGTTGCAGAACTACAAGTCCCATGAGGCATAGCAAGATTGACAGCCACAAGCACGACGGGACTTGTAGTTTTGCAACAGCTGGAGGTCCGCTAATCGCATATCCCTGCCTTACACAGTTTAAAAGTGGTTGTAAAAGGCAGAAGGTATTTTAAAATATAACTAAAGATAACGTTTTTTTTTTTGGATGGTGTGGAGAGGGATTAGAATCCCTGGCAGTTTTTATTGCGTTCTGTGCCCCTGTTAAGGAGATTGCCCTCCCTCTCTATTGGTCCTGTTTACCATCATTGAAAGTGAAAGCAAAAGAAATGAATCAAATTTTGGGTTGTCAACAGAAAAGTAAAAGGGGAAATGGGGACACTAGTTCTGGTGACCTGGGGGTCTCCAAGGAATTCCCTTCATCTACAGGGATTTCCTCCCTCTTCCTGTTTAGCTATGGGACAGGAAGTGAAGAAAAATATCCCCAATATCCCCAGGACACACGACGAAAAAAAAAAAAGTCTGACAGGTGTTCTAACCCTCTCTTACTCTATCCAAAAAAAAGTTGCCTATAGTTCTACTTTAGGTCCGGTTCACACCGCTGCGGGTGAGAGATCCAGATGCGATTCGCACCGCACTGCAGTGCAAATCACATGCGATCTCTGTGCGATGCGAGTTCAGCCATACAGATAGTATGGCTGAATTCGCATCGCTCCCGCCGCAAACTCGCACGGGACCTTTTTTTGGTCCGCAGCAGAATCGGATCGCATGGGTGTTCACACCATGCGATCCGATTCCTGTGCGAGTGTGCAGATCGCACTGCGATATGCGGACGGATCTGGGGGTGTCATTAACATTTCATTGACACTCCCAGCAGTCCGCATAGGGCAGTGTGAACTGCCGGCGGGAGGCATGCGATGCGGGAAAACGCTGCGGATTCGCGGCGTTCCCGCATCGCTATGGTGTGAACCCAGCCTTAATACATTAAGATAACATGCCTTCTGTGTTCAGCAGCCCCCACCTCATACTTACACGAGCCCCACCTCAACCCAGCAATGTTGCACTGCACGAGAGACTCGGTTGTCCGGGACTCTCCTCCCCATTGGCTGAGACAGCAGTGAACGCCATTGGCTCCCGCTGCTGTCAAAGTTAGTAAGCCAACGAGGAGAGAGAGGTGCGGGGCCGAGCCACAGTTTTGTGTCTAAATGGACACAGGGAGCTGCGGTTTTCGGGTGCCCCCATAGCAAGCTGCTTGCTGTGGGGGCAATTCAACAGGAGGGAGGGGCCAGGAGCACAGACAGGGGACCAGAGAAGAGGAGGATCGGGGCTGCTGTGTGCTAAACCAACTGCACAGAGCAGATAAGTACAACATGTTTGCTATTGTTAACAAAAAAACACACAAGACTTTAGTATCACTTTAACCCTCTGTTCCAATGGGCGCGGCGGTAAAACGCAGATTTACCGTCATTTTAGCGGCAGTATTGAGCCGCTAGCGGGGGAGGTTTTACCCCCCCGCGCTAGTGGCCGAGAAAGGGTTAAAACCACTGCCGGCGGTATAGCCTTTCTGCCCCACTGATTTCAATGCTCCAAAGATGCTGCTAGCAGGACTTTCTCCTGCTAGCGCACTGCTCCAGTGTGAATGCCCTCGGGGCTTTCACATTGGAGACACAGTAGCGGCTGTTTTAGGGCGCTTTGCATGTGCTATTTTTAGCGCTGTATTGCCTGCAAAGTGCCCCAGTGTGAAAGGGGTCCAAGATTAAATGGCTTCTCCTCCAATTTGAATGAGTGACCGCGTGTCTTCTTAAAGTGGAGTTCTGCCAAAAGAGATTAAAAGCCAGCAGCTACACATACTGCAGCTGCTGGCTTTTAATAATAGGACACTTACCTGTCCTGAAGTCCATCAATGTCGGCACCGCAGCTGATGTTTTCATCAGCCGTTGGGTGCTGCCACCACCATTGGGAACCCGGTGTCCTGTCGGATAGTGTCCCCCGTCAGATAGTGTCCGCTGTGTACTGCGCATGTGCAGTACACAGGACAAGCAGATTCCGAAAATAGCCGAAGATGAACAGCGCCTGCGCTGCGAGTCCAAGTTCTAGCCCCACCATCCAAGTGGACAGAGTTAGAATAAAAAGAGCCGAGCAAAACTTGGCGAGCGAAGCAAGTCTGCGAGGGGCACTCTAATATTTGCAGCCCTATGGCCACTTGGATGGTGGGGCTTGCACCTCGACTCACGGCGCAGGCGCCATTCATCTTCAGAGATTTTCCGAATCTCCTTCTGCTCCGTACTGCACAGACGCTGCGCCTGCGCAGTACGGGGCGGACACTATCCGATGGGGGGACTGTATATGTCACAACACCGGCAGTGTAGCCTTACGGCCTCACGCTGGGAATCCGCATGCGCGAGGCCTCGAGCCTCCTTCTGGCACGGCGACCGGGGGAAGAGGAGGGAGCTGCTTGGGGACATCATGGGCCACGGGGCGGACTCCCGAAAATGGGAACATGATACCTGTGAAAGACAGGTATCCTTCCCCCCTCGAAAAGGTGAGACAAATGAGCGGAAGTTCCACTTTTAGGGACATAAGACTGAATCTTTTTTTCCCCCTATGCTAGAATCATCGTTGAGCCATTTGTAAAAAAAAAACACTCAAAAATAAAGAGAGCTTTTCAGATATGCAGATTGTTGGTGGGAGGGTTGCAAACTCATGTTCTACCGTGAAGGATTTCATTATTTCCTTCTCCCAATATGCGTTTATAGAACTTGGAGGGCGTCCAAAGTCACAGATCACCATCTGATTACTACTCACCAAAACAGGCATCAATTGTCTTGAGCTTTAAAGTGAAAGTTCACGCAAAAACGAAAATCCCTGGATCTATAGACACCACCGATCGAACACTAATCTAGCTAGCCCTGTAAAGAAAAGAAAATGAGTGTACATACCTTTTTTGAACCCAATCCGACCTCCAGCGGTGGAAGCAAATGCAGCCAACAACGGGTTTGAAATTAATGGGAAGGGACGTCACCCATAGACTTACTATGGGGCAAACTGAGCTGCAGGAAGCAGGCTGATGGGACCGCCCCCCGGGCGGAACTGTACAGTTCTGTTTTGCACATGCATTACATGTTCTGCCTAGTCCTCTCCTGAAGGTGGCGTAATAACCCTACGGTCAAGATTAATGGAGCTGTGTCCGTCAATGAACGAAAGAGAAAGGAATGTATACTCATTTTTTACTCTTTACAAGGATAGATAGCACCGATCTAACACTTACCTATCTATAGATGCAGGGATTTTAGTTTTTGCATGGACTTCCACTTTAACTCCTTTTTCTGACTGCATGACAACGTTATATGGCGGCAAAGTGGCTCTCCTGTGCCGAATCATGTACCTAGCATGTGATCCGGCACTTCCGGGTAGTGGGAACGCTGCTTCCGCTGTGATTAGTCAGAAGCCAATCGGAGGGTGCAGGCCAATGGAGGTCTGCCGGCACCCGCTGATCGACAAAGAGGACAACAGAATAGAGATCTGCATACACAAACAAGGCACTCTGTCCCGTCACTGGAGAAGTGCTGGATTTTGTTTCCCCGCAAAGTACATCCCTTAGTAAAAGCACAACACATAATAGGAGACAAAAAAAAAACTGGCTAGGCAAACAGTTAACCCTTTGATCGCCCTAGATGTTTAACCCTTTCCCAGCTGGTGTCATCAGTACAGCGACAGTGCATATTATTAGCACTGATCACAGTATTAGTGTCACTGGTCCACGAAAAGGGTCAAATTTTCTTCTCCGCAATATCGCAGGGCCGCAATAATTTGCAGATTCCATAAAAATAGGATTTTTGTACTCACACTAAAATCCTTTTCTCTGAAGTTCATTGACGGACACAGCTCCTTTAAATCTTGACAGTAGGGTTATCACTCCTGAAGGTGGCATGGTAACCCTACGGTCAAGATTTAAAGGAGCTGTGTCCATCAATGGAGGAAAAAGAGAAAACATCCCATAGTTTGTAGACGCTATAACTTTAGCACAAACCAAACAATATATACGCCTATTGGGATTTTTTTTTTTTACCAAAAACATGTAGCAGAATACATATTGGCCTAAATTGATGAAGAAATTAAATTTTTTCTTAAAATTTTTTTATTGGTTATGTTTTATAGCAGAAAGAAAGAAATATTGTTTGATTTTTTCAATTTTCTTTTTTTTTTTTTAATTGTCTTTTTTTGTTTATAGCGCAGAAAATAAAAACCAAATTTTATTTGGGTACAGCTGAGCATCACAATTGTCAGTTAAAGTAATGCAGTGCCATCTTGCAAAAAAATGGCCTGGTCATTGGCCTGGGGTAAAACATTCAGTGGCTGAAGGCTGGGGACTTCTTTTGAACTTTTCTTGTGTTTATTTGCAATGCACAGAACTTCACGCATGCTCTGATGGTGTGAGTTTAGTTTTTGGCTGGGCTGTAGTTATAGCTCATACCGATTGTATAGTTTTTCACCTAGTTTTTCCCTAAGTTTAGGTTGGCTTGCGTTTCCTCACTTTCACCAGTAGATGCCACTAGTCATAGTATGAGATTTTGCAAAAAAAAAAAAAAAATTAATTTATGAACGTTTACATTTTATTCAGCCAATCCAGTAGGAGGATTAGACCACTGGTTCATGCCGGGGGGGGGGGGGGGGGGGAAGATACAAATATTTGGTGCTGCTGGATGGAGCTCTGCCCAAAAAGTGTCAGATTGTCATTTGTTCCCCCAAAATTGTTGGCGATCAAATACCACTAAAAGGAAGCGCTATTTGTGGAGGGGGGGGGGGGGACATAAGTTCTGTTTGGGAACACCGACGCACGACCGTGCAATTGTCAGTTAAAACGACACAGTGCCGTATGGCAAATAATGTCCTGGTCAAACACCACTGCTGCTGTTTTTTTGCTAAACAAAAAAAATAAATAAAAAGACTAAATTTTGAAAAAAATAAAATAAAAAATCTGTTATAAGATTTTGCCAATAGGTAATTTTTCTTCTTTGCTGATGGGCACCAATAGGCTGCCCTGATGATCAACGTAAACGTGTGCTGTCACAGGAAAGCCGGTTATCGGCTTTCCTCAGACAGTGACAGTGCTGAGGAAAGGCAATGCCGATAACTGCCATTTATTTACATGAGATCATGTGATTGGACACAGATAATCACATGGTAAAGGGCCACTGTGATTGGCTCCTTACCCTCCTGTGTGATCCATTGTGTCCAAGGAACACAATCGGTCACAGAGCGCGCCCGAGTGGACACGTGGGAGGGTGTCCGTGGACATCCAGAACTGAAAGCCATCTTGCAGCTATAGCGATTTGGTAAGTGCTGAACCGCTTGCCAACCGTATACAGTACACATACGGTGCCCCTGCGCAGAATCACATACCTGTACTTGATCCCACACTTCCGAATCTGGGGCAGGTATGCACACTGCCAGCAACTCGCCCCCCGCTGTGATTGGCTCTCGCTGTGTCGAACCAGCGGACTCATCCGCCGGGACCCGCCGATCATTCGGGGGAGAGAAGCAGAATGGCAGTCTGCCTATGTAGACAAGGCAGATCACCATTCTGTACATAGGGAAGGTAATGATCCTGTGTTTGTGCTAAATAGGAACACAGATCTCTGTCTTCCCACAGCACAAGCACCTCCCCACACAGTGAGTAAGCGCTCCTGAGGAACAGATTTGGTCCTTTGATTGGCCCTGTTAACCCTTCCCTGCCAGTGTCTTTAGTACAGTGACAGTGCATATTTTTAAGCACAGATCACTGTATTGGTGTCACTGGTCCCCAAAAGTTGTCGTCAAGTCAGTAAGGCTGAGTTCACATCGAGTCATAAAGGTAGGCGTTTGAGATGCATTCAAAGCATTCACCCCTCAAACGCCTATGCACAAGATACAGCAGACCGCGCATTTTACACTTGAAACATGAAGCGTTAGCATCGTGTTGAAATTAAAGCCTCACGATGAGTCAGGAGGAGTTTGAAGCCTTTCAATGCAAGTCTATGGAAATGCTCAGCAGACACTCTGAAGAGGCGCGTGCGGCGTGGTTGCAGTGCGGTTGTGGGGCGTTAAAATTAGTCACATTTCATTGCGGAGCAGTTTTAATGCAGCTTAACGCTCATCATACGCTTCAAAACCGCCCATAGGGCTTTTTTAGCACTAGTAAAACACCTCATACTAAAGCTCATTGACGCACATCTGATGCCCATACAAACGCTATACAAGCGTTTGTTAAAGGGGTTTGTAAACCCTCGTATTTTTTCACCTTAATGCATCAAGGAGAAAAAAACGTCACTCGGCAGCCCCCCAGTTTTACTCACCTGAGCCTGTTTTTTCCTCCACCGGAGACTCAATCTACCTCTCTGGCCGGGGGTTCTCAGCTCTTGATTGGCTAGATTGATAGCAGCCATTGGCTCCTGCTGCTGTCAATCAAATCCAATGACGCGGGCGCCAGGGCAGAGTATGACATTCTGTGTCTATGGATGCAAATGCTGGACTCGGGAGTGCGCCTGCAAGGCCACCCCCCCCCCCCCCCCGGCAGAACGCTTTTCCTAGGGGGTTTCCAGATGCCAGGAGGAGCCACAAGTGTCACCAGGGACCTCAGAAGAGGAGTTTTGGGGCCACCCTGTTCAAAATGAACCGCACAGTGGAGGCAAGTATGATGTTTAAAGTAAAAAAAAAAAAAAAAAAAGGGTTTAGTAACCCTTTAAAAGGAACTGTAAAAATAATATAATATAAAATATTATATATATATATATATATATATATATATATACACATATACACACACACACCCCCCCACCTGTCCTACTTACCTTCACTATGCAGTTGGTTTTGCACAGAGTGGCCCCCCCATCCTCCTCTTCTCGGGTCCCTCCACCATGTCCCTGGCTCCTCTGCTCGAGCGCCCTGTCAGAGAGGTGCCCCCCCTGCTGCTCGGTCCCTGTCCCCCATGTTATTGTATTTGATTGGACAGCAGCGAGAGCCAATGGCAGTGCTGCTACCAATATATCCAATCAGGACCCGAGACAACAACTGGAGCTGCTGTGCTCGTTTCCATCGCTGGAAAGACCGGGCTCAAGTAAGTATTAATGAGGCTGCTGCATCACAAAAGGTTGTTCACCTTAGGCCCCTTTCACACTGGGGTGGTGCAGGCGCCGGCAGTAAAACGGCACTATTTTTAGCAGCGGTATTCGGGCCACTAGTGGGGGCGGTTTTACCCCCCCGCTAGTGGCCAAGAAAGGGTTAAAACCACAGCAAAGTGCTGCTGCAGTGGCACTTTGCCGGCGGTATAGCCGCGCTGCCCCATTCATTTCAATGGGAAGGAGCTGTATGCACACCGCTCCAAAGATGCTGCTAGCAGGACTTTTTTTTAACGTCCTGCCAGCGCACTGCTCCAGTGTGAGTAGCGGCTCTTTCAGGGCGCTTTGCAGGCGCTATTTTTAGCGCTGTATCACCTACAAAGCACCCCAGTGTGAAAGGAGAGTTTCACCCAAAAGTGGAACTTCCGCTTATTTGTCCACTCTCCCCTCCGGTGCCACAATTGGCACCCCTTTCTGGGGGGGGGGGGGGGGGTTGGGGTATCCATCCTGTTCCCACTTACAAAAGGCCACGCCGTGGCTCATGAGGTCAATGCGAGGCTCCCTCCTTCCCCCCTATCGTCAGGACAGTAGGGGGAGCGGGGCCTCATGCATGTGCAGTAGGGCTCCCGGCGTAAAACCGTAAGGCTACACTGCCGGGTTCCCTCGCCATCAGCTGCAGTGCCGACATCACTGGACTGCAGGACAGGCAAGTGTCAGATTATTAAAAGCCAGCAGCTGCAGTATGCATAGTTTAGTATAAGTTCACCTTTACAGAAAAATCTGTAAAGTGAACTTACACAGGACCCCCCTCTGCATCCCCCCCCCCCCCCCGTCCTGGTGACCTGCGTGGCGGCGATCACCCGTTCTGAGCCCCGGTATAGCCGCCTCACAGCTCCGGCGCTTAAAAATCCTCTCAGCTCTCTCTTTTTCCTGCTGAGAAGAGGTCCTATGCAGCTTCTGATTGGTCCACGCCACACATTTAGAATGTTCCTAAATGTACCGCCTGACAGGGTAAATTTAGGAAATTAAGCTCCGGAAATGTGAGACGGCTACACCGGGGCTCAGAACGGCAGATTACCGACATACAGGTCAGTGGGGAACAAGGGGAACTTACCCTTTACCACTTAAGGACCAGCCTTGTTTTGAGATTTTGGTGTTTACAAGTTTAAAGCTGTTTTTTTTTTTTTTTGCTAGAAAATTACTTAGAATTTCCAAACATTATTATACTGGTTTTTTTTTCTAACACCCTAGAGAATAAAATGGCGGTCATTGCAATACTTATTTTCACACCGTATTTGTGCAGTGGTCTTACAAGCGCACTTTTTTTTTGGAAAAGAAATAAGACAACAGTAAAGTTAAATTCTTTTTATATTGTGAAAGATAATGTTATGCCGAGTAAATTGATACCCAACATGTCACACTCCAAAAATTGCGCCCGCTCGTGGAACAGCGTCAAACTTTTACCCTTAAAAATCTCCATAGGCAACGTTTAAAAAAAATTCTACAGGTTTGAGTTACAGAGGAGGCAGAATTATTGCTCTCGCTCTACCGATCGTGGCGATACCTCACATGTGTGGTTTGGCTACAGTTTTCATATGCGGGCGCTAATCACGAGGGGGGTGGCACCTCTCCAGCTGCCAATAACGGTGATCTTGCGGCGAATCCGCCGCAGAGACCACCATTATCGTAAACACGACTGGCTCCTGAAGAGATGGACACCTTGGTTGGTGGCAGCAGCTGCTGCCCTTACCGAGATACCCATCTTTAAAGTGCCGATGTATATGTACAGGAGACGGTGAGCAAGTGGTTAAAGTGCCATATCACAAAATGGCCTGGTCAAGAAGGAGGGGTAAAGCTTCTGGGGGTGAAGTGGTTACACAGTTACATAGTAGGTGAGGTGGAAAAAAGACAAGTCCATCCTATGTGTGTGATTATATGTCAGTATTACATTGTATATCCCTGTATGTTGTGGTCGTTCAGGTGCTCATCTAATAGTTTCTTGAAACTGTCGATGCCCCCCGCTGAGACCACCACCTGTGGAAGGGAATTCCACATCTTTGCCGCTCTTACAGTAAAGAACCTCTTTTCTTCTAATTTTAATGAGTGACCACGTGTCTTGTTAAACTCCCTATTGTGGGGTCACCAGTACGGTATTTGTATATTGAAATCATATCCTCTCTCAAGCGTCTCTTCAGAGAGAATAAGTTCAGCGCTCCCAACCTTTCCTCATAACTAATATCCTCCAGACCCTTTATTAGCTTAGTTGCCCTTCTTTGTACTCGCCCCATTTCCAGTACATCCTTCCTGAGGACTGGTGCCCAGAACTGGACAGAACACTCCAGGTGCAGCCGGACCAGAGTCTTGTAGAGCGGGAGAATTATCCTTTTATCTCTGGAGTTGATCCCCTTTTTAATGCCAATATTCTGTTTGCTTTGTTAGCAGCAGCCATTGCTGAGCCCATCATCTACTAGGACCCCCAGGTCCTTTTCCATCCTAGATTTCTCCAGAGGTCCCCCCCCCCCCGGTGTATAGATTGCATTCATATTTTTGCCACCCAAATGCATTATGTAAAATTTTTCTTCATTAAACCTCCTTTGCCATGTAGTTGCCCACCCCATTCATTTGTTAAAGTGGTTGTAAACCCTTACAACACACTTTGACCTACAGGTAAGCCTAGATTAAGGCTTACCTGTAGGTCCAAGAAATATCTCCTAAACCTACACGGTTTAGGAGATATTTGCCCGTAGACAACGGTGCGCAGGCGCACTGAGCGCGGCATCGTCCATGGCGAAGATGGCGCGCGTGTCGGCTCCCGTGCGCATGCGCGGGAGTGACGTCATCGCGGCTTCGCCGAATGACAGCGGCGGAGCTGCGAGACCCCACCGAGAAGATGGATGCGCCGGACTACAGGGGACAGTGGTGACTTCGCTGGCTCCTGTGTCAGGTAAGTGACACATAATGGATTACTATACGATGCATAGTAGTCCATTATGCTTTACCTTTGCAGGGAATGAAAGAGGAAGTAAAACTCATCAGGGTTTACTTCCTCTTTAAGATCTTCTTACAAGGTTTCCACATCCTGCAGGAGAAATTATTGCCCTGCTTAGTATCGTCCGCAAATACAGAGATTGAACTGTTTACCCCCATCCTCCAGGTCGTTTATAAACAAATGAAATAAGATTGGTCCCAGCACAGAACCCTGGGGCACCCCACTACCCACCCCTAACCATTCCGAGTACTGCCCATTTATCACCACCCTCTGAACTCCCCCTTGTAGCCAGTTTTCAATCCATATACTCACCCTATGGTCCATGCCAACGCACCTTACTTTGTACAGTAAACGTTTATGGGGGACTGTGTCATATGCTTTTGCAAAATCCAGATGGAGAGATAGGATATATATATATATATATATATATATATATATATATATATATATATATATATATATATGACCACACAGAAGGTTTTCCTTCACTAACATGCGTTCCTTCTATCAGGGGTGCATCAGACCCCCCCCCCCCCCTTCACACTCATGCAACTTTGACTCGACTTGAAGCACCGCCCATGTAATCTATGGACCTCGAGACGCATCAAAAAGTCGGACCAAAGTAGAGCAGGGACTACTCTGAAGTCGGCTTGACTTGAAGTACTCATTGGAAATCATGGGGGGGGGTACGACTTGTCATGCGACTTTCCAGTGGCAGGACAAGTCACACAAGTGTGAAAAGGGGCCCCAGAGCAGCGACTGGCATCATCTACATTCACTATACAGCCATGAGAGCCACACCGGGCCTTCCCGTCCCCTCCCCCAATCAAAGACGGGGCGCGTGCTACTCAGCCAATCACAGGAAGCCTTGTATTTTATGAGGGAGCACTAGGCTTCCTCTGTTTGGCTGAAGTCAGGAGGTGGGCCGTTGTCTTGTCTAATAACGTCCTTCATCGGATAGTGTCCGCTGTGTACTGCGCATGCGCAATACACAGGAACACAGATTCCGAAAATTGCCGAGGATGAACGGCGTCTGCGCCTTGAGTCCAGGTTCTATCCCCACTATCCAAGTGGACATAGAGTAGGAATAAAAAAAGAGCCGAGCGCAGCGAAGCTCGTCCGCGGGGGGCCCTTTAATACTCACAACCCTATGTCCGCTTGGATGGTGGGGCTACCACCTCCACTCACAGCGTTCAGGTTCGGAAATTTCAAGAAGCTTCGTCTGCTCCGTACTGTGCATGCGCAGTACGGGGCGGACACTATTTCATGGCCGGACTCTATACGGCAGAACACCGGTAAGCAGTGGGGGGTCCTATCCTAGTGCAGGGAAATCATTACTAGACGAGCCGTGTGTGTGTGTATTATATATATATATATATATACTCAGTGATCTCTGTACAGCACTGTAGTATATGTCAGAGCTATATAATAATAATATGTGTCTAAGGGGGGGGGGACATTAGAGTGTGAGCTCCTGTGGTCCTCTAGTCAGTGTGCGGCAGACCGGCACTCTCCTCTCCTCTCCTCCCCTCCCCCCAGCATACGATCTCCTCTCTATCTCTCCGTGTGTACATACAATCGTCTTTACAGCCCATGTCGGCGCTATGAGCCCTATAAGGAGGCCCACACAGAAAACATGTCACCCTCACACCGTCCCCCGGACATATCGCAGCCGCCCTCGCTCCTCGGCCCCCCACTCACCAACATGATTGCTGTCGCCATCAGCTCCTCCGGCTCCTCTGTCTCCTCACGACGGACAAATCTCGCGAGATTTGAAGGGGGTCTATAGAACACAATAGGAGATATCGCGAGATCTCGCGTTGCCGAGCTGGAAAAGCTCGCGAGAAAAGGCCGCGATTCGAGAGGCTTTTTTTTTTTTTTTCTTTGACAGAACTTTACTGAGTACAGACAAAGCCGACAGAATTTCAGGGCGGCAAAATAACCCCCTAATAATATGTGATGGAAAGGAGGTCACATGACATTCAACCCCCCCCCGCCCTCTGTCCTCAACACCCCAGATCCCTGTCCTCTGTCCCTCAGACCCCTGCCCTCTATACCTCAGAACCCTGTCCTCTATACCCCAGACCCCTGCCCTCTATACCTCAGAACCCTGTCATCTATACCCCAGACCCCTGTCCCTCAGACCCCTGTCCTCTATACCCCAGACCCCTGTCCCTCAGACCCCTGTCCTCTATACCCCAGACCCCTGTCCTCTATACCTCAGACTCCTGTCCTCTATACCCCAGACCCCTGTCCCTCAGACCCCTGTCCTCTATACCCCAGACCCCTGTCCTCTATACCCCAGACCCCTGTCCTCTATACCCCAGACCCCTGTCCTCTATACCTCAGACCCCTGTCCTCTATACCTCAGACCCCTGTCCTCTATACCCCAGACCCCTGTCCTTCAGACCCCTGTCCTCTATACCCGAGACCCCTGTCCTCTATACCCCTGTCCCTCAGACCCCTGTCCTCTATACCCCAGACCCCTGTCCCTCAGACCCCTGTCCTCTATACCCCAGACCCCTGTCCCTCAGACCCCTGTCCTCTATACCCCAGACCCCTGTCCTCTATACCCCAGACCCCTGTCCTCTATACCTCAGACCCCTGTCCTCTATACCTCAGACCCCTGTCCTCTATACCTCAGACTCCTGTCCTCTATACCCCAGACCCCTGTCCCTCAGACCCCTGTCCTCTATACCCCAGACCCCTGTCCTCTATACCCCAGACCCCTGTCCTCTATACCCCAGACCCCTGTCCTCTATACCTCAGACCCCTGTCCTCTATACCTCAGACCCCTGTCCTCTATACCCCAGACCCCTGTCCTTCAGACCCCTGTCCTCTATACCCGAGACCCCTGTCCTCTATACCCCTGTCCCTCAGACCCCTGTCCTCTATACCCCAGACCCCTGTCCCTCAGACCCCTGTCCTCTATACCCCAGACCCCTGTCCCTCAGACCCCTGTCCTCTATACCCCAGACCCCTGTCCTCTATACCCCAGACCCCTGTCCTCTATACCTCAGACCCCTGTCCTCTATACCTCAGACCCCTGTCCTCTATACCTCAGACCCCTGTCCTCTATACCCCAGACCCCTGTCCTCTATACCCGAGATCCCTGTCCTCTATACCCCAGACCCCTGTCCCTCAGACCCCTGTCCTCTATACCCCAGACCCCTGTCCCTCAGACCCCTGTCCTCTATACCCCAGACCCCTGTCCCTCAGACCCCTGTCCTCTATATCCCAGACCCCTGTCCTCTATACCTCAGACCCCTGTCCTCTATACCTCAGACCCCTTTCCTCTATACCTCAGACCCCTGTCCTCTATACCCCAGACCCCTGTCCTCTATACCCGAGATCCCTGTCCTCTATACCCCAGACCCCTGTCCCTCAGACCCCTGTCCTCTATACCCCAGACCCCTGTCCCTCAGACCCCTGTCCTCTATATCCCAGACCCCTGTCCTCTATACCTCAGACCCCTGTCCTCTATACCTCAGACCCCTGTCCTCTATACCCCAGACCCCTGTCCCTCAGACCCCTGTCCTCTATACCCCAGACCCCTGTCCCTCAGACCCCTGTCCTCTATACCCCAGACCCCTGTCCTCTATACCCCAGACCCCTGCCCTCTATACCTCAGAACCCTGTCCTCTATACCCCAGACCCCTGTCCCTCAGACCCCTGTCCTCTATACCTGAGACCCCTGTCCTCTGTACCTCAGACCCCTGTCCTCTATACCTCAGACCCCTGTCCTCTATACCCCAGACCCCTGTCCCTCAGACCCCTGTCCTCTATACCCCAGACCCCTGTCCCTCAGACCCCTGTCCTCTATACCCCAGACCCCTGTCCCTCAGACTCCTGTCCTCTATACCTCAGACCCCTGTCCTCTATACCTCAGACCCCTGTCCTCTATACCCCAGACCCCTGTCCTCTATACCCCAGACCCCTGTCCTCTATACCCCAGACCCCTGTCCTCTATACCCCAGACCCCTGTCCCTCAGACCCCTGTCCTCTATACCTCAGACCCCTGTCCTCTATACCCCAGACCCCTGTCCCTCATACCCCTGTCCCTCAGACCCCTGTCCCCCTTTCCTCCACACCCAAGACCTCTGTCCTCTATACCCCAGACCCCTGTCCCTCAAACCTCCAGACCCCTGTCCCTCTGTCCTCCAGACCCCCATCCTTCTGTCCTTCATACCCCTTTCCTCCTGACCTCCATACTCCAGACCCCTGTACTGCACACCCCAGACCCCTGTCCCTCTTTTCCCCATACTCCAGACCCCTGTCCTCCACACTCCAGACCCCTGTTCCTCTGTCCCCCAGACCCCTGTCCTCCACACTCCAGACCCCTGTTCCTCTGTCCCCCAGACCCCTGTCCTCCACACTCCAGACCACTGTTCCTCTGTCCCCCAGACCCCTGTCACTCTGTCCTCCATATTCCAGACCTCTGTCCCCCAGACTCCTGTCCATCTGTCCTCCACACTCCAGACCCCTGTTCATTTGTCCCCCAGATCCCCGTCCCTCTGTCCTCCACACCCCAGACCCCTGTCCCTTTTTCCCCAGACCCCTGTCCCCCATACTCCAGACCCATGTTCCTCTGTCCCCCATACCCCTGTCCCTCTGTGCTCCATACTCCAGACCCCTTTCCCTCTGTACTCCATACCCCTGTCCCTCTGTCCTCCACATCCCAGACCCCTCTCCCTCTGTCCTCAACACCCCAGTCTTCTGTCCCACTGTCCTTCACACCCCAGACCTCTGTCCCTCTTTCCACCATACCCCAGACCCCCATCCTTCTGTCCTTCATACCCCTTCCCTCCCAACCTCCATACTCCAGACCTCTGTACTCCACACCCCAGACCCCTGTCTTTCAGACCTCTGCCCCTCTGTCCTTCAGACCCCCTGTCCCTCTGTCCTCCATTCCCCAGACCCTTATCCATCTGTCCTCTATACCCCACACCCTGTTCCTCTTTCCACCACACCCAGGACCCCTATCTCTCTGTTCTTCACACCCCTGTCCCTCTGCCCTCCACATCTCAGACCCCCCATCCCTCTGTCCTTCTATCTTTCATAACCCAGACCTCTGTCTCTCTGTTCCCCATATTCCAGACCCCTCTACTTGTAAGCAGTTTCTGTAATAATCTAGGCATGTGTTATATCTGGTCCGTCTGTCCATGCCCATCATCTCCTCAATCTGATGCTTTTTATTTCTGCTCCAGCATCATCCAAAGATACTCCGAGCCAGGGGACAAGATCACCTAGATACAGGAGGTAGACGTCTTATTGGGGGTGATTTACGAGACGCTAGGTATTAAAGATGAGCAGGTCTAATTTTCTCTACATGACCAGATGTACCAGACCCTGAAAAAGGACCAAGGCAGGGTATTTCCGTTCCACAGAGCACTGCCGGAGAAAAAAAATATTTTTCCCTAAAGGTCTGAAGAGCAGATTCCCCTTCAGTGAGGATTCCACTTGTATTTGGAACAAAGTGCCTAAATTGGACGTGGCCTCTTCACAATGCGCAAAATCGACAGACCTTGCATTTGAGGACATGGAGGTCCTTGGTGAACCCATGGACAAGAAAATGGAGGTACTGCTAAAACGGTCATGGGAAGTAGTCATGACAAATTTAAAACTAGCAATGGCTACAAAGGTAATGGCTCATAATTTGGAGGTCTGGTTGGACCAGGTACAGGCCCATTTGGAAGGTGGGACCTCCAGGAAGGAAATGTTAGATTCCTTTCCCATGCTGCATAAGGGGGCATATTATATGGCAGATGCTTCTGCAGAGTCAGTCAAGCTGTCGGCAAAGGCCGCAGCCCTAGTGAATTCTTCTGGCAGGGCTCTATGGCTAAAATCCTGCTCGGGGGACCCAGCCTCAAAAGTAAGGCTTTGTGGCATCCCATTTGAGGTACACCTCTTGTTCGGACAAGATCTAGAGAAAATTCTAGACCAAACTGCTGAAAAGAAAAAAGCTTTTCCTATTAAAAATAAGAAGGCCACAGGAAAACATTTTTTTTCCCCTCCAAAGACAAGGGGCGTCACAGGGACAGACCCCTATAGAGCCAACCTCTAAGAAACAGTGGAGAAGTGGGAAGCAAAAAGGTATCCTGTTTTCCTCTCCTAAGAAAACCACCAAATCCCAATGACTTGACCGTGGGAGGGAGATTGGGGCAGTTCCTCCCACAGTGGGAAAAGACTACCCCGAATGCATTTATACTGAGGAAAATCAGAGAAGGCTACCGAATTCAGTTCAAGGGCATTCCACCCGTGAGAATGTTCGTAAGCACGCTTCCCAGGGATCCTCAGAAGACGACAGCCCTGTTGTCACAAACTGGCGACTTGAAAGACCAACGGCTTCTTATTCCAGTGCCACAGCGAGAAATAAACCAGGGTTTCTATTCTCACGTTTTCATGGTACGAAATTCCGCCTAATATTAAACTTGAAGTCACCGAACAAATGGGAGATCTACAAGAAGTTTTGGATGGAAACAATCTTTACAGTGAAGTCAATGCTTCCCCAAGATTGCTTCATGTCTTCCCTCGAACTGAGGGATGCTTATTTGCACATCCTGATCCGCGAAGAATCTCAAAAGTTTTTAATGATGGCGATCAATTGGGGAAAGAAGGTTCGGCATCTCCAATTCAGGGCCCTGCCTTTCGGCCTGTCCTCATCACCCAGGATTTTTACGGAAGTCCTGGCAGAGGTACTGGCCCCCCTGACACTGAAAGGAATCTCAGTCATCCCATACTTAGACGACCTTTTATTTTTTGCACCCTCCACGCTTCAATACAAGGAGATCAGTCGGTGGCCATTTCCTTTCTGGAAAAGCTGGGGTGGTGGATTATTAGGGAGAAATTAAACCTAACCCCAACACAGGCCTTACAGTACTTGGGGTCCTTGGTGAACTCAGTGACACAGAAGATCTATCTGACAGAGGAGAAAGTAGAAAAGGTAAAGGCGACAGCAGCCTTTTTTCAGAACAATCTGGTGGTTTCCATCCATTCAGCCATGTCAGAACTAGGTCCCCTGGCAATAACAATCCCAGCAGTACTATGGGCAAGGGCTCATTTAAAGTGTTTCCAGACCAATATCCTGAGCAGCTGGGGCGAGGAGCAGGAATCGCCGGACACAACTTTCCGCCTATCTCCAAAGATCAAGAGGTCTCTGTGGTGGTGGAGAGAACCTTGTGCAGGGTATACTATGGTCTCTTCCGGTGTCCGTCTGTGTCACCACGGATGCCTGGAACTGGGGGGCCCACTGGGGGTCAAGAGTAGCCCATGGGCGCTGGGAGAAAACGCAGTCCCAAAGATCGGCCAACTGGAGGGAGTTGCAAGCAATCTGGGAAGCGCTGAGGGCATTTGTCAAAGAGCTGAAAAGTCACCACATATAAGTCCCCTCAGACGGTGTGATAGCAGTCTCTTATTTAAACAAATGTAGCACTGACTCCCGAAGGAGCAGCTGATTTGATTTGGGCCTGCACTCTAGTAACAACACCCCACTGACTTGGCTCTCTATCCCCTTGACACAGCTGTGGTGCAATATAATACAGTACAATATAATACAATGCAAGGTACCTGTATTATAACCTCAGTATCCACTGGCTCCACCTGCTGGGAGAAAACAGTACGCCACACAACTGGATGCTTAAACAACAGTGCATTTTACTGCGAAAATATTCAAAGAGGTGGTTACAGTAATTGCACTGTCATCCCAACATAGGACAACAGTACAATGAAATTCAATATAAACAACTTCTTTCAATATATATATATATATATATATATATATATATATATATATACCCGGGAGCGCCCCCTACGTTTTAAGCTATGCGTGAGATCTCACCTAAAGTACTTGGTTTTTGGTCTTCTTGTCTTCGCTAGCTAAAGTAATTTCTTGTGATTTGTAATCCACAGGTTAAAGTAAGTTAAGTTGAGGTAAAGGTGCTCCTGATATAACTTCAGTACTTATACTACAAGGCTTAGAATATCAGAGTAGGTAGGCCTCAAGCCTGCTCAGTGTCAGTTGCTCTGCTCCTCCTCTGTGGAACTATAAATCCCAATGAGACCTGTATATGAGTCTAACTGCATGTGAAAGTTAACAAACTGTGGGCCGCAACCCGCTCACGAACTGGATCGGAGCTCCGTGTAGTAACTTTGGTCCGGTGACTGTAGCTTGCTTCTCCGTCAGCTGGCCCCATCGCTCCGTTCCACTCCGCTGTGTGAGCTCGGTCCTCCGATGCTCAAAAGAGTGTCTCTGGATCTCTCCAATCCAGTCACTGTCTCTCTGGCACTGTCAGATCACTCGCACAAACAAGCGAGGTTTGCGCTCCGCAAAAGCTGTGGGCCGCTGTCTCCGGGAGGGCCTCCCCACAGATCCTCACAGGCAGGCCATCCTATCCAGCATGCACTGCTAGAGAAAGTGTTCATGGGTAGGTCATCAAGCCTCTTGGATAAAAGGGTCAACCTTCTGATCAAAACAACAGTCACTTCCTGTATATCTCTCTTGTGCTTTCTTCAAAGCAATAAACGTTTAAGTTCAGTACCTGCATTTGACCGCTAGATGGCGCCAAATACTAAACCAAAGAAATGTCCATAGACTTGTGATTATAGCATGCAGATATACATTAATAAGCGAGGATGTCAGATCTACACAAACAAGTGTCCATCCTTAATCAGACTGGCCATCTTTTCTTGGGCCAAGAGGAACCTGAGGTCACTATCCGCAGTCCATCTAAAGGGAGTGGACAATCATCTGGCGGACTTTCTGAGCTGACACCAAGTGTACGAGTCAGAATGGTCACTAAATAGTGAAATCTTCCAGCTACTGGAAGAGAAATGGGTCCTTCCAGAGGTGGACTTGTTCGCCAACAAATCAAATGCCAAGGTTCCAGTGTACTTCTCACTGGAAAGAGAAGTAGGGGCCAAGGGTATAGACGCCATATCCCAGAAGTGGGCATTTCGCCTTTGCTAGGCCTTTCCCCCATTCAAACTTATTCCCCTGGTCCTGAGAAAGTTTGTTAAAGAGCGCACCACAATTATCCTAGTGGTTCCATATTGGCCGAAGAGGCGTTAGTTTTCCACGCTGTTGCGCTTGGCAGAATAGCCTCCCCTCATGCTGCCCGAGAGGAAGGATCTGCTGTCCCAGGGCCCATTCCTGTTGCCAAAAATACAGACCCTGAAATTGTCAGCTTGGTGTCTGAGGAAAGCCTCCTGAAGTCTAAGGGGCTCTCAGACAGAGTGGTAAATATAATTTTTTCCAGTAGAAATAAGGTAACCCAAGCAATTTATGTTAAATTTTGGAAAGTTTTCTGTTCATGGTTAGACACCAAGAAGATGCGTGCAGGTATTACAGCCGTCTTGGAGTTCTTACAAGATGACGCGGACCAAGGACTGGCCATTAGTACATTGAAAGTTCAGGCCTCGGCCTTGTCTGTTTTTTTGGAGCAACACCTGACATTAG
The DNA here is from genome assembly GCF_037356315.1 of Lithobates pipiens. Classification (NCBI taxonomy): domain Eukaryota; kingdom Metazoa; phylum Chordata; class Amphibia; order Anura; family Ranidae; genus Lithobates; species Lithobates pipiens. Next base: position 581,197,791 of record NW_027507764.1, on the reverse strand, counting down.
ACCCACTAGTTAGCAGGTTTTTTTAAGGGGTTAGCCAGGATTAGGCCCGTTGCTTTCAAGATTCTGCCAAAATATAATTTGTCAATAGTATTGCAAGGTTGGATAAAACGTTTGCAAGAGGAAGAGCTGTCCTTAAAGTGCACCACGCTGTTTAGTGACAATCTCCACAGCCAGGCGCATTAGCGAGCTGCAGGCACTTTCTATTAAAGAGCATTTAGTGCAAATTTTTGAGGGCAGACTGGTTTTACATACAGACTCTGGGTTCTTGCCTAAGGTGGTGTCTAAATTCCACAGGACTCAGGAGATTGTTTTGCCTTCTTTCTGTGCGTCTCCAACCAATCCAAAAGAAGCAGAATTCCTCCAACTGGACGTGAGGGCCTATGTCTTGCATTATTTGGAATTGTCTGAGGGCATTAGAAAATCCAATGCCTTATTTATTTTACATTCTGGGAAAAAATTGGGGTTTCAAGCTTCCAAAGGCACAATCGCCTGTGGATCAAACAAGCTACTGTGGAAGCTTACAAGATCTTAAAGAAGGAATGTCCTTTTTCCCCCATGGCTCACTCCACACGGGCGCTGTCTGCTTCTTGGATGGAGTAAGCTGGAGCGACACCAGAACAAATTTGCCAAGCAGCAACATGGTCAAGCTACTCGACATTTATCAAGCATTATAGACTGGACTAGTCATGAGCCCAGTGTTCGATTCGAACCCATGTTCGAATCAAACATCGTCCGTTCGTCGAAAACAGAACTTTGTGGGCCGTTCGCATCAAATTTGTGTGATACGAACGGCCCACAATGCACTGCGCCAGTTGCAGTGCATTGCTGGCTGATGATTGGCCAAGCATGCACTGTGACCCTGCATGCTTGGCCAATCACAGCGCCGGCAGCAAGGAGAGCCATAATTGGCCATAGGTTGGATGCCTGTGGCCAATTATAGCTCAGGGGGTTTAGTAGACGCCCCACACTATATAAGGCCGTCAGCGCGGCGGCCTTGTGTAGTGTGTTGCGGCGTTCATAGAGAGAAGGATAGGCAGGGACAGTGTCAACTGTGCTTTACTTCTTTAGATAGCACTGTTACAGTGAGTGTAGTGTTCAGGGAGAGAGCAGGATAGCCAGGGACAGTGTTAGCTTTGCTTTGCTTCCTAACCTAGCGCTTGTACAGTAGGTGTAGTGTGCCTCCTGCACAGCATACACCTGAATCTACCCCCCCCCCCCCTCATTGCTGGTGTTGTGTAGTTGATTTGTGCAACACAGGCATCTGCCTAATATGCAGTCAGTGTAGTGTGCCTCCTGCACAGCATACACCTGAATCTACCCCCTCGTTGCTGGTGTTGTGTAGTTCATTTGTGCAACACAGGCATCTGCCTAACATTAACATAACATATTTTGGGTGCGGGGTTCCCCTTAATATCCATACAAGCCCGAAAGGGGCTGGTAATGGGCTGCGGTAGGAGTTGATGGGGTAGCCATGCCATTTTTCTCAAAGAGTTTCCTCCATATTGCCAGGACAAGACATTACTTAATAATAACTTAATTAATGCTTTAATAGCCGCAAGCAGTTTTAAATGGCTTTTTTTCCTTTACAAATGTAATTTTGTGCAGGGACTGTTCTAAACATGGGAAACACGTGGCACTTCACAGGCATACTTTAGACACCCCCCAGGTACGATATTTAAAGTAATATTTCACTTTTTTTTCACTTTATGCATCAGTAAAATGACTGCTCCAGAAAAAACGTCAGTTTGCATTGATACATGTCCCCTGGTGCAGGTCCCGGGTCCCCAAACCCTTTTCAGGACAATAACATGCACATTGGCCGTTATAATTAGCACTTTAGATTTCGAACGTTCGCGTCCATTATAATTAATAGGGTTCTAACGTTCGTGCAAAATTTTGGTCCGTTCGCAGGTTCTGGTGCGAACTGAACGGGGGGGGGGGGGGGGGGGGGTGTTCGGCTCATCCCTAGACTGGACCTTATCTCAGCACAATACCAAGCGTTTGGGAGAAAGGCCCTTCAGGAGGTAGCCCCCCCCCCATCTGGTAAGTTCTTGTTGATACTCTCTAGTGCTGCCCTGGACAGATGACTAGAGAAAACCAGGGTTACACTAATGCCGCGTACACGCGATCAGAATTTTGGTCGGAAAAAGCTCAGACGGTCACACCAAATTCCGAGCGTCAAGAATGACGGCGACGTACAACGCGTACGACGGGGCTAGAAAAAAGAAGTTCCATAGCCAGTAGCCAATAGCTTCTGTCTGGTAGTTGAATCTGAGCATACGTGAGTTTTTTTGCGTGTCGGAATTGCATACACACGAACGCATTTTCGGATAGGAACTTTTTCCGACTGAAAAATTGACAACACACTCTCAATCTTTTGCTAGCTGAAATTCGGTCAGCAAAAGTCCGATGGCGCATACACACGAACACATTTTCCGACCAAAAGCTTGTCTTTGCTGGCAGAATTTCCGATCGTGTGTACGCAACATTACCGGTAACTGTGTTTCTGGGAGTCATCCAGGACATCAGGGATTTCCTCCCAATATGCTGTTATAACCTTGGACGAGAGGTCCAAAAAAGAATGTTTTTGTTGTTTCAGAATCCGTTCCGGGAAACCTCTCAGATAAAAGACTGGTGAAGAAGTATGGGAGCCGACCTTTATGGATTTATTTCCTGTGTTTCTTTCTCTCTCTAGTGCTGTCCTGGACGACTCCCAGAAACAGAGTTAGCGGTAAGTCTAATGCCGCGTACACACGATCGGAATTCTCGTCGGAAAAAGCTCTGAAGGTTTTCCCGACGGAATTCCGATGGAATTCGGCTCAAGCTGTCTTGCCTACACACGGTCACATCAAATTCCAATCATTTATAACGCGGTGACGTACAACACGTACGACGTGACTAGAAAAAGGAAGTTCAATAGCCAGTAGCCAATAGCTTCTGTCTCGTAGTTGAATCTGAGCATGCGTGAGTTTTGGCGTTTGACGATTGGAATTACCGATAGAAAGTTTTTCCGTCGGGAAAATTGAGAACATGCTATCAATTTTTGGCTGGCGGAAATTTGGACAGCTAAATTCCGATGGAGCGTACACACGGTCGCATTTTCCGATGAAAAGCTCTCATCGGTCTTTTTCTGGCCGGAATTCCGATCGTGTGTACGCGGCATAACTCTGTTTTTTTTAGGGCACCACAGGTGGGTTATGCCATAATGTACTCATACAAACAAAAATTCTGGTCATGGGACTTTAAATGAGGCAAATCTCAAAAAAAATTACAAAAATAAAAAATGTATTATAAAGTTTATTCAAAAATTCATCATAGAAGCACGTTTTATATTTAGCGAAATACATGGTACAGAATAAAAATTGATTGATGAACATAATTAAGAGCTGACATAAGGCACTGCATCAATTTAACTGATGACTGACGTCCTTTTTTTTCCCACAAATAGAGCTTTCTTTTGGTGGTATTTGATCACCTCTGCGTTTTTTTTTTTTTTTTGCGCTATAAACAAAAGAAGAGCGATAATTTTGAAAAAAAATAATATCTTTTACTTTTTGCCATAATAAATATCTCACACTTTCTATAAAAAAAATAATAATTCTCCTCAGTTGAGGCCAATATGTATTCTTCTACATATTTTAGTAAGAAAAATCGCAATAAGCGTATATTGATTGTTTTTTGCAAAAGTTATAGCATCTACAAAATAGGGGATAGATTTATGGCATTTTTATTATTTTTATTATTTTTTTTATTAGTATCTGTGATTTTTATCATGACTGTGACATAATGACGGACACATCGGACCCTTTTGACACATCCCCTATCCCACATATTTATATCCTCCCCCGGCATGCCCCAGTAGCATAATCCTCCTACTGGATTGGCTGAAGAAAATTTAAATATTCATAAATTCGTTTTGTTTGCGAAATCTCATACTATGACCAATGGCATTCACTGGTGACAGTGAGGAATCGCAAGCCAACCTAAGCTTAGGGAAAATCTACGTGAAGAACTATACAATCAGTCTGTACTAAGTACAGCCCAGCCAAAAACTCGGAGCATGCGTGAAGTTCTGTGCATTGTAAATAAAAACAAGAAACGCTCAAAAGAAGTCCCCAGCTATTTTAACCACTTCAGCTCCTGAAGGTTTTACCCCTTTAATTGTTTTTTTTTGCAAAATGGCACTGCAGTATTTTTAACTAAAAATGGCACGGTCATGTAACGCTTTACCCTTTATATAAAATTGATGTCTTTTTTTCCCCCCACAAATAGAGCTTTCTTTTGGTGGTATTTGATTAGCAGTTTTTATTTTTTGCGCCATAAACAAAAAAAGAGCAACAATTTTGAAAAAAAAACAATATTTTTTATTTTCTGCTATAAAATATACCCAATAAAAAAAAATTTGAAAAAAATATCTAATTTCTTTATCAATTTAGGCCAATATATATTCAGCTACATATTTTATGTAAACAAAAATCCCAATAAGCGTATATTGATTGGTTTGCACAAAAGTTATAGCGTCTACAAACGGTGGGATATTTTTATTGAATTTTTATCTATTTATTTTCTTTACTAGTAATGGCGGCGATCAGTGATTTTTAGCGGGGCTGCGACATTGCGGCGGACAAATCGGACACCTAACTGACACTTTTGGCACTTTTTTGGGGACCAGTGACACCAATACAGTGATCAGTGCTAAAAATATGCATTGTCACTGTACTAATGACACTGGCAGGGAAGGGGTTAACATTGGGGCGATCAAAGGGTTAAGTGTGACCCTAGGTGGGGCTTGCTGACTGTGTGGGGGTCCCTCTGACTGGGAAAATTCAGCCATCCGTTTTTTTTTTGTTTGTTTTTTGTTTTGTTTGTGTGTTTCGTAGTTTTCAGATACATGTTTTCAAATGCAGCATCCTTAGTAATGTCCAAGTGTAATGCCGCTTACACACGACCGGACTTTTCAACGGACTAGGTCCAAAGGTCTTCCTGACGGACTTTTGGTGGAGGTCCGACGGACTTTCTGAACGAAACGGACTTGGCCACACGCGATCAGGCTAAGTCGGTTTGAAAGTCTGTTCAAGGAAGTTCTTCCCGTTCAGGAAGTTCAATAGCCAGTGGCCAATTGCTGCCCTTGCGTCGTATTTGGTCCGTCGGACCAGCACACAGAACGAACGGTTTTCCAGATTTTTTAGTCCGTCGAACTTGAGCCCGTCGGATAGATTTGAAACATGTTTTATTTCTAGGTCCGTCTGACTTTTGGGGGAAAAAAAAGTCTGCTGGAGCCCACACACGATGGAATTGTCCGCCGGATTCTGGTCCGCCGGACCAAGTCTGCCGGAAAGTCCGATCGTGTGTACGCGGCATTACAGTGGCGTAACTAGAACCTTCAGGGCCCCGATGCAAGAAACCATGAAGGGCCCCCCTGAACCCCAGCCAGGGCCCTTCCCTCCGAGTCCGGCGGTGGAACTCCAGGGCGTGGTCACAGGTATGAACTTTGTGAGCCCTGTAGTTCCACCACTGGTATCAGTAGTTTTTTTTTAATTATTTTCTTTTTAATTTTTAGGTGCCCCATTGGGGGACTGTCCCTAGGCAGGATGGGGTCCCCGTTCCCAGAAGAAGTGAGGTCCTTTTCTCCAGGGCAGATGAAGTTACTGCCCCTAGGTGAGAAGGGGTCCCTGTTCCCAGGGGAGGTGGGGGTCCCTGTCCCCACGTGAGAAGGGGTCCCTGTCCTCAGGGGGAGATGGTGGGGGTATGTAATGGTGTGTGGGGGATGGGGTCCTCTCACTCACCATGACCAAGCTGCAGGCCGCGCACTCATCCATGTTGGCCTGGGCTCCATCCAGTGTGCTGGACGGGCGATCAGCATATCTCCGAGAAAGACCTTTCATCATCTGTGTATTACGGGGGAGGAGGGGGGCTGGCAGACAAGCCTGCAGTGTCCTCCGGGGGGCTCTCATAGGGCTGCACTGCATCTGTGTGCTTAAAGTTTGTTTACCCGGGAGAAGTATGTAGTGCAGTGTGGGTCGGACTCAGGGGGGAGCGGGACTCTGGCTGGGGAGAACAGACATCGGACTGAGCAGCAATGCATGGAGCAGGAGAGGGGTACTCTGAGGAGCCGGCCGAGGACACAGGTCATGCGGGGAATGCACAACTAAAGAGCAGCAGCCAGTGCGATAGTCGAGCATGGAGCTCTGCTAGTCACCCTCCGCCTCCAGCCACCCGTGTGCATGATGCACTGGTACCCCTAGCTGCCTATGCTGCTGCCAGCCATATGTAGAGGGGGCTGCATGGGCCCCTGCATCACAGGGCCCAGTTGCGGTCGCGACTGCTGCACCCCCTATAGTTACGCCCCTGCGGCATTACCCTTCCAGGTATTTATTACCTCTCACAGATATCACAGTACTAACCCTGAGCAGACGCTCATCTGCATTTCTCTCTAGATGGGCAGAGCCCAGAAGTGCTGGGAAGGGGGCATTCAGCACACAGAGCGAGGATATGAAACGTCCTACTACCCCACCACCCCCCCATTGCCAATGCATGCTGTAGGTTGGGTATATTTGTGTGCTCAAGTGCATCTGCTCTACACCCCCCCTCATGCTGTGGCTGCCCATGGTTGTAATTGGGAGTGGGTGGGGGTGGTGGTGCACTGCGCATGCAAGGCTATTCACTTGCTTCCTTGGGCTGGTTGTGCAAACGCAGTGTGTTTTTCGTGTTGGTTGTGGTTGGTGGAGAGTAGGCATGTTGGAGCATGGTGTGAGGAAACTGATCTGGAGCTTGCAAGTGGTGCCCCCCCCCCCTCCTCCCCAAGAGGGGGGTGCATCAGGGGCAATTTCCCCTCCTGCCCACCCCCGGCCCTGCACCCTAGGCTTCACCCAGAATTACCAACTACTTTCTGGACTGAGATGCTTGCTCAAAGATGACACAATCAAGTACTGTACATTCTGTAGGGTTGCCACCTTTTCTTCAAGCCAAACCCAAACACTTGAGCGGCCTGAGACACCTTTGGGTGCCCCAAGGAGAGTAGTAATGCGGTGCGCATTATGTGCTGCAGCAAACAGTGGGTGTGGCCAAATTGCTCTTGCTGACATCATCTCCCTGCCCCTCAGTGATGCCAAATTTGCCCCCAGACAGCCGCCCGCAGCTCCCAGATGGCAACAGATTTGTGTGTGACTATCTTGGGGAGCCACAGCCTGGTCTGAATGATGTGTCGGGGTTTCAATCCACCTGAAACCCGGACACAAGATTCAAAATGCCGACTGTCCGGGTGAATCCTGGACAAGTGGCAACCCTAGCATTCCGGTGCCTGTTCAGCTTTTTTCTGACACCGATCAGCCACTGCTGTCGCCTCTCTCCTTGTGACTCGCTGCAAAGCTATGATGTTGCAGCCTGATCGCTGGGGGGAGAGGAGACTGAGAAAATGCTTACTAGACAAAGTCACTGCCTGGGGCCCATGGGTGGCTTTATAAAGGCTGAGCTTTTCTGAAAATTGGTACTGCTGCTGTATACTGTGACATGTGAGGAATGTAAATTTGCAGCGATTTTCCACTTTAAAGGCTTCTTGGGGAGGGCAATAATTGCTTTCAAAATCATAAGTTCATGAGTCCAAATTATTCATGCGGCTCATCCAGTCGTCATATATGTTGGACCCACTAAAATGTTGGAGTAAATGTCTCCTTGCTCATGAATGGTCAGGCGTTTTCCTGGATGATGTCTTCTCTGCAGTCATTCAGCAAGGATGCTCAACGCAGCACTTGGCATAGACAGAGAACCCACAGCTTGCTCCGGCAAATTCTTCAGCAAATCTGACATGGTCATGTCTATCAAGTACATCTAGAAGAGCCTTCGTTGACCTCCGGTTTGATGGACAGGGATCAGCAGAGATCACAGTGTGGGGAGAATGATGGCAGTACAGAGCACTATGGAGGTAGACAAAGGCTTCACTGTGCATTGATAAGAAACAAATAGTCTTTCTAATGGGCTCACTCAGAGCTGGAGTCGAGGGTTCTGGGTTATAGAACCTGGAACAAGGAAAGTCTTATAAGCTTAACTATTGCAGTGTTCTCCGTAAGATGTTAATGTCCAATTCCACCACTAGAGGTCCATCTGTACTGCAGTGTTCTCCATTCCTCCACAATGCATTCAACTTTGATGCCTGTGTGCAAACCCACAGACATAATCCTCTTACACTGCCAGAGAGCTTGGTGTTAACCCTTCTGGTACAAACTCTTCTATGTGCCCCAAACACTGCAAAATTGCTACCTCAGACCCCTGTCCCTCTGTCCTCTATACCTTCCAGACCCCTACTCTTCTGTCCTCCATGTCCCAAACTTCTCAGGCCCTTCTCAGCCCTTTGTCCTCAATACCCCATACCACTATTCCTCTGTCCTTTATACTCCAGACCCCTATTCTTCTGTCCTCCAAACCCCAGGCCCCTGTTCCTCTGTCCTCTATACTCTAGACCCTATTCTTCTGCCTCCAAACCCCAAGACCCCTGTTCCTCTGTCCTATATACTCTAGACCCCTATTCTTCTGTCCTCCAAACTCCAGACCTCTGTATCTCTGTTCTCTATACTCTAGACCCCTATTCTTCTGTCCTCCAAGCTCCAGACCCCTGTTCCTCTGTCCTCTATACTCTAGACCCCTATTCTTCTGTCCTCCAAACTCCAGACCCCTGTTCCCCTGTCCTCTATACTCTAGACCCCTATTCTTCTGTCCTCCAAACTCCAGATCCCTGTTCCTCTGTCCTCTATACTCCACACTCCTATTCTTCTGTCCTCCATATCCCAGACTCCTGGCCCTTTCTCCTCTATACTTCAGACTCCTGTTACTTTGTCTTCCATATCCTAGACCCCTGGTCATTCAGTCCTCCAAACCCCAGACCCCTGTTCCTCTGTTCTCCATACCTCAGACCCACATCCCTCTGTCCTCCATACCCCAGACTCCTGTTCCTTTGTCCTCCATACCCCAGACTAGGGCTTCACCGATACCGAGCATTTGCACGAGTACTTATACTCATGCAAATGCTCCGATGCTCGATCCTATACCTTCCGGCAGGACCGCTTACAAGCCAGTACAGCCTGCCCTGTTGTACCGGGCCTGGCCTCCTCAGCGTAGAAGGGGGGGCTGGGCAGCCTCACAGATGATCGGTGCGGCGGTGGGGGGGGGGGAGTTAAAAGCAATGATTTCCGCTTGTTCTCCTCTCCCTCTCGCAGCTGTCAGCTGCTTTATTGAAAGCTATACAGGGAGATCAGTGCTTCAAACTCCCCCCACCGATCATCTCCAACTGTCCCCTGTGTCCTCCTCCAGCTTCCCATGTCCTCCTCCAGCTCCCCGGGTTTTCCTCTGGCTTCCCAGGTCCTTCTCCAGCTCCCCGGGACCTCCCTGTGCTTCTCCGACTCCTCCTCTGGTCCCCCCTTTGTGCTCCTCCGGTCCCCTCCTAGTCCCAGATCTGTCAGGATGGAGAGCGGAGGAAGGAGCCAGTAAATATGTAATTTACCGGCTTCTTCCTTTTCTGAATCCATTCATAACTGAGCATAGTAAACTGTCTTTACTCTGTCCATTCATCTTCAGTGCAGCTGAGGCTGCAGAGAAAGGGACTGGGGAATCTGTGTCCTCACTCCCTTTCTCTGTCTCAAAGGGGAGATGTCATATGCTATATACAGTTAATAAATATAAAGATACTCCAGCCTGTGATGAAGTGGATTTAAGTGATTCTGAACGTGGCATGGTTGTTGGTGCCAGACGGTCTGGTCTGAGTATTTCAAAAACTGCTGATCGGCTGGGGTTTTAATGCATAACGATCTCTTGGGTTTATAGAGAATGGTCCGAAAAATATCCAGTGAGCAGCAGTTGTGTGGATTAAAATGCCTTGTTAATGTCAGAGTAGAATGGGCAGACTGGTTCCAGATCATAGAAAGGAAACAGTAACTCAAATAATCACTTATTATACCCAAGGTACGTAGAATACTGTCTCTGGATGCAAAACATCGAACCTGGAAGCAGATAGGCTACAGCAGTAGAAGACCACACCTGTCCGCTAAGAACAGGAAACTGAGGCTACAATTGGCACAGGATCACCAAAATTGGACAATAGAAGATTAGAAATACGTTGCCTGGTTTGATGGAGTCTGTATTTCAGCTGCGACATTCAGATGGTTGGGTCAGAATTTGGTGCATGGATCCATCCTGCCTTGTATCACTGGTTCAGGCTGGTGGTGGGGGTGTAATGGTGGGGGGGATGGGTATCACCGGGTTCAGGCTGGTGGTGGGGGTGTAATGGTGGGGGGGATGGGGTATCACCGGGTTCAGGTTGGTGGTGGGGGTGTAATGGTGTGGGGGATGGGGTATCACCGGTTCAGGCTGGTGGTGGTGTAATGGTGTGGGGGGATATTTTCTTGGCCCCTTAGTACCAATTAAGCATCATTTAAACACCACGGCCTACCTGAGTATTGTTGCTGACCATGTCCATCCCTTTATGACTACATTGTCCCCATCTTCTGATGGCTCCTTCCAGCAGGATAATGCACCATGTCACAAAGCTCCAATCATCTCACCACTATAAAGTCACTGTATTCCAATGGCCTCCACACGCACCACATCTCATCCAATAGAGCACCTTTGGGACGCAGTGGAACGGGAGATTGGCATCATGGCTGTGCAGCTGACAGATCCGCAGCAGCTGTGAGACGCTATCATGTCACAATGGAGCAAAATCTCTGAGGAACGTTTCCAACACCTTATTGAACCTATGCCAGGAAGAATGAAGGCAAAAAGGGGGTCCAACCCAGGATTAGCAAGGTGTACTTAATAAAGTTGCTGCTGAGTATACATACAGTGCCTTGAAAAAGTATTCATACCCCTTGAAATTTTACACATTTTGCCATGTTACAACCAAAAATGTAAATGTATTTTATAGTAAATGTTTGAGACCAACACAAAGTGGCACATAATTGTAAAGTGGAAGGAAAATTATAAATGGTTTTCAAAATGTTTTACAAACAAAAAACAAAAAAAAACCTGCAAGACAAAGTCATAATGAGCTAGGCATATTAGCTCATTATGAATTACTTACCTGAGGTAGAAGCCCCCGCTGCAGTACCCGTACACAGCACCGGCCGGCGACATTTCTCCCCGGAGTTACTTACGGTTTTCACGGCTCCGGTGCTGTGACTGGCCGGAGACACGAGGATGACGTCACTCCCGCGCATGCGAGCGGGAGCCGCCGGTAACAGCACAGTCTAACTGAAGCAACAGCATGTACTGCCATTGCTTCCGTGTGCATTGTGCCGATGACTTCATCATCGGCACAATACAGGGGATATCTCCAAAACTGTGCAGGTTTAGGAGATATCCAGTGTAGCTACAGGTACAGGAAAATGATAGGCTTGCCTGTAGCAAAAAGTGGTTGTAAAGGGATTACAACCACTTTAAGTTCTGATATGGGTCCCAGAACTTGGAGGCTCTGACAGATATTGGGTGGGAACGACGAGCCTCCAACTCTTACTACGGTATCTGGGACCTGAGATTGTTAACCCATCTGTGAGAAAAGGGCTGGAAAAGGCAGGAAGCAGCCAGCAGGTGTCCATGGGCTGTTGAGTGGAACAAGACACAGTTGTGAAAGGGCTGCGGTCTGTCCAGCTACTAAACCGCTGCTGGGTTCTTGTGCTTTTTCTATGGACCTCTGGAGCAGACGGGGACTTTTAACCCTGTTACGGGACAAGTTTATGCTGGTGGTGAGATGAAATTTTGCTTTGGGCCAGGGTTGATGGACTATTTTGCTTTATGCTTTTCTTTAAATATAGAGACTGTTTGCTTTAAAGAGGAAGTAAACCCTGATGGGTTTTACTTCCTCTTTATTCCCCTGCAAAGTAAAAGCATAATGGGCTACTATGCATCGCATTCTAGATTGTAAGCTCTAACGAGCAGGGCCCTCTGATCCCTCCTGTATTGAATTGTATTGCAATTGTACTGTCTCCCCCGATTTTGTAAAGTGATGTGCAAACTGTTGTCGCTATATAATTCCTGTATAATGTAGCGCCGGCTCCTGAAGAGCACGCACACTATGTGTTTTGTCATTTAACCTTACAATTGAACCGCAGTTTGGCTTTGGGTTCAATTATTCTAAATTTATAGACCTCAGCACCAGTCTAACTGGACTGCCTGGTGTTCTGCCTGACCATAGGTGGCGCTGTCATCATGGCAGGGTCTAGAACGCAGTCTAGTTGGGTGCATTAATGTTATTCTCTCTCGGAACCAGCCCAGTGGGAGTGTCCTCTTGCTGTGCCTTCTGGGAGAAGGTACTTAAGGTGCAGATGTCACGTGTTTCGGGATTCCGGTCCAGAAGTGTTTTCTGACTGTTTGGTCCTGGTCCTCCTGACCAGCCCCCAGGACTGCCATGGCCTGGGTTTCGGATCCACCCAACTTTAAACCTCGGGGCTGGCTATCCCGAGGTAAGGAAACTGAAGGAAGGATTCAGAGGGAGGGTCCGGTGCCCAGGGCTGGACTGGGACAGAAATTTGGCCCTGGACTTCATCCAGACCAGCCCACTTACATTTTGAGTGTCCCATCAGCACCCCCTTACATCAGAGTGTCCCATTACTAGCCCCCTTACAACAGAGTGTCCCCATTACCACCCCCCTTACATCAGAGTGTCCCAGCAGCACCCCCTTACATCAGAGTGTCCCATCAGCAGCCCCTTACATCAGAGTATCCCATCAGCAGCCCCCTTACATCAGAGTGCCCCATCAACAGCCCCCTTACATCAGAGTGTCCCATCAGCAGCCCCCTTACATCAGAGTGCCCCATCAACAGCCCCCTTACATCAGAGTGTCCCATCAGCATCCCCTTACATCAGAGTGTCCCATCAGCAGCCCCCTTACATCAGAGTATCCCATCAGCACCCCCTTACATCAGAGTGTCCCATCAGCACCCCCTTACATCAGAGTGTCCCATCAGCAGCCCCCTTACATCAGAGTGGCCCATCAGCAGCCCCTTACATCAGAGTGTCCCATCAGCAGCCCCCTTACATCAGAGTGTCCCATCAGCAGCCCCTTACATCAGAGTGTCCCATCAGCAGCCCCCTTACATCAGAGTGCCCCATCAACAGCCCCCTTACATCAGAGTGTCCCATCAGCACCCCCTTACATCAGAGTGGCCCACTAAGCCATCGGCCCACCGGGAAACTCCCGGTAGTCCCGATGGCCAGTACATGCCTGCCGGTGCCGTCTCGGTTAGTGGAGAGGCACAGCAACTGTGAAGGTATCCAGGGGAAGACTCTTCAGGAGAAGGCCACGCAAAGGTTGGCTTCTCAACAAGAGCCTGGACAAGTTGAAAGACCCCAAGTGAATCCAATCTCGTGTGGTATCGCCGGACCGGCTGCAAGACACTGGTATCATACGAGGGTTCTACAAGTTGTCTACAACATTTTAGTTTTACTTAAGTGTTCTACACCAAGTCTGTGGCAGAGACTTGTATCTGATTTAAACACCTTGTTGGCTGCTAGACCTGGTGAGAGAAGGACTATCCAATAAGGGTGAGGATCCAGCTGTGAGTGGCTATTCTCTGGATTTCCTGATATGAGAGATGTGTTTTTCCCCATACTGATTTAGCACTAAGAGTACCTGGACTTTCCCACCTAAACCCTCTAACCCTACGTTGAGAGACCATGTTTGTTAACTATCTTTTGCAAATAAAAATCCCTTTAAGTGGATCTGGCGTCAGTCTCTACAGTTCTTGGGCCATCTACCTCGGGAAACCCCTAGACACGCACGAGGTGAAGAAGGTAACGGTAAGCCCAATTAAATCAGCCGCTCCTTCGGGGGTCAGTGCTACAATAATAATAATAATAATACCAGCCCATTATGTTGCACTTACCTGCAAATGAAGGCTGCGATGTCGCCGCTGGTGGCCGCGTCCGTACTCACCTCTCTTCCTTCCGGGGTCGTTGACTCCGGCTCTGTGACTGGCCGGAGTTGTGTGGGAGCTGACGGCTACGGCATGGGCCCTAAAGATCGTGCCCTTTTTTTAGTGCTCGTGCGCCAATGACGTCGTCAAACGATATTTCCAGTGCCTACAGGTAAGCCTTATTATAGGCTAGCTTGTAGTTAACCACTTAAACCCCCGAAAGGATTTGCCCCCTTCCTGACCAGAGCCCTTTTTGCGATTCGGCACTGCGTCGCTTTAACTGACAATTGCGCGGTCGTGCGACGTCGAACCCAAACACGTCCTTTTTTTCCCACAAATAAAGCTTTCTTTTGGTGGTATTTGATCACCTCTGCAGTTTTTATTTTTTGCGCTATAAACAAAAAGAGAGTGCCAATTTTGAAAAAAAAAGCTATTTTTTTTTACTTTTTGCTATAATAAATATCCCCGAAAAATATATATAAAAAAAAAAATTTCTTTCTTAGTTTAGGCCGATATATATACTTCTACATATTTTTGGTAAAAAAAAAAAAAAAAAATCGCAATAAGCATATATTGATTGGTTTGCGCAAAAGTTATAGCGTCTACAAAATAGGGGATAGATTTATGCCATTTTTATTATTATTATTTTTTTTTATTAGTAATGGCGGCGATCTGCGATTTTTATCGTGACTGCGACATTAACCACTTAAGGACCAGGCCTCTTTTTCAGATTTGGTGTTTACATGTTTAAAACAGTTTTTTTTGCTAGAAAATTACTTAGAACCCCCAAACATTTTATATAGTTTTTTTTTCTAACACCCTAGAGAATAAAATGGCGGTCATTGAAATACTTTTTTTCACACCGTATTTGCGCAGCGGTCTTACAAGCGCACTTTTTTGTGGAAAAAATTCACTTTTTTGAATAAAAAAATAAGACAACAGTATAATTAGCACAATTTTTTTTTTTATATTGTGAAAGATAATGGTACGCCGAGTAAATTAATACCCAACATGTCACGCTTCAAAATTGCGCCCGCTCGTGGAATGGCGTCAAACTTTTAGCCTCAAAAATCTCCATAAGCGACATTTAAAAAATTCTACAGGTTGCATTTTTTTGCGTTACAGAGGAGGTCTAGGGCTAGAATTATTGCTCTCGCTCTACCGATCGCGGCGATACCTCACATGTGTGGTTTGACCACCGTTTTCATATGCGGGCGCTACTCACGTATGCGCTTGCTTCTGTGCGCAAGCTCGTCGTGATGGGGTGTTTTTAAAAACCTTTTTTATTTATTTATTTTTTTTATTGATTTTATTTATTTTTACACTGTTTTAAAAAAATAAAATAAAAATGGATCACTTTTATTCCTATTACAAGGAATGTAAACATCCCTTGTAATAGAAAAAAGCATGACAGGTCCTCTTAAATATGAGATCCGGGGTCAAAAAGTCCTCAGATCTCATATTTGGACTAAAATGCAAAAAAAAAAAATTACATTTAAAAAAATATACCTTTAAGAGGTATGGGCGGAAGTGACGTTTTGACGTCGCTTCCGCCCTCCTATGGTATAGAGACGAGTGGGGGCCATCTTAGCCTCACTCGTCTCCATACCCAGCTAGCGAAAGGACCCGATCGCCTCCGCCGCTACCGACAGCGGAGACCACCGTTATCGTACAGCCGACCGGCGCCTGAAGAGATGGATATCTCGGTTGTGGCAGCAGCTGCTGCCGTTACCGAGATATCCCTCTTCAAAAATAGGACGTATATCGTCGTGCGGCGGTCGGTAAGTGGTTAAGGCGGACACATCGGACACTTTTGACACCATTTTGGGACCGTTGGCATTTATATTTCAATGTTTTTATTGAAAAATTCTAGAAATAACAAGAGTAGCAGGTAAACAGAGGTCAGTGTTTCGGATTATTGCTATGACAAATTTACAAATACCTAAGATATAATTAAACAAGGTATTACATGGTCCATTAGTATAAAGGAAAAAACAATACTCATGGCATGTTCTCAGATAAACCCGCTGAGCAAAGAAACCATTGTCATTTGTACAGCGATCAGTGCTATAAAAATGCACTGATTACTGTGTAAATGACACTGACAGGAAAGGGATTAAACACTAGGGGGCGATCAAGGGGTTAAGTGTGTCCTAGGGAGTGATGCTAACTCTGGGGGGGGTGGGCTATTAGTGACATGACAGCGATCACTGCTCCCAATGACAGAGAGCAGAAGATCCCTGTCATTAAATAGGAGGAACTAATGTGCAAGCCACACGGGGAAATTAAAAATCAACCTACCAATGTAGCGGCCAACATAAGAGTGTTCTCACACCGAACAGTAGTAAAAAGAAAAAGTTAAATTTAATGTGGCGCTTACTTATAATGGCAAACAAGCTATTATAGACTGACTAGCAAAGACCCCTGTCATGTGACTAGGCAGAACGGGGAAATGTCTGGTTTAGAAAGGCATCTCCCCGTTCTTCCTCTCTGTGACACGACCGCAGGTCCGCGGCAGACATTGAGTCCGCGGGATCCGCAGTCGCGGAGCAGGCGGCGGGCGTGCGCGCCCACAATGCCGCAGGTTTAAAGGGGACGTACCTGTACACCCATTTGCCCAGCCTTGGCATTCTGCCGACGTATATCGGCGTGCGCTGGTCAGCTAGTGGTTAAAAGTGGTGTGTAGCTAGTGATCCCGACCCACCCAAATATCACACCATGCAGTCTGCAACCTATACCTTCCTTTATATAGTGTGATAAACACTCTTTATTGTATATATTAAGCAACTGCAAGCTTAGAATACAGCCTATCGTAACTGAATGTATGTGGCTGGGGTTGGGGCCCCTAGGAGGTGTGAGCAGATAGTTCTGGAGCCGTCGGTAATGGAGGATTCCTGGAATCCACACGACTTCTCTTTTACTCTTCTGTTTTCGTTCTCCTCTGAATTCCAGCCAGCGCTATGTTGCAACAATTTCTATTTTTGCAGCGACCTTGCTGAGGCCGCAGCGTGTATTTTGGAACAACGCCCTACTCACGATTGACCTCACGAGGTGACTGCGGAGAGAAGGAGAAACGTTGTATGTGGGGGGGACACAGATGGTGGACGAGGATGGAGCCATTATACTGCAGATTTCAACACCTCCTAATTATAGTTATAAGAAAATATTTCTGAGCCAGCGAACAGCCTGAGCTATGGCGGACCGTCGACCTGCTGGGAGGTTGAGATGGACTATATTGCCAAAAGTACTGGGACGCCTGCCTTTACACGCACGTGAACTTCTTTTTTTTCTTTTTTCAAAAAAGATTTTATTTCGTTGAACAAATAGCCATATGCACAGACCTTTGAAGTAACACTGGGCACTGATGGGTGGCAATAATGGGCACTGATTGCTTACACTGATAGGTGGCACTGATTGGCGCCACTGGTGAGTATTGATAGGTGGCACTTTTGGGCATTGATAGGTGGCACTGATTGGCGCCACTGGTGAGCATTGATAGGTGGCACTTTTGGGCATTGATAGGTGGCACTGATTGGCGCCACTGGTGAGCATTGATAGGTGGCACTTTTGGGCATTGATAGGTGGCACCGGTGGGCACTGGCAGGTGGCAATAACACTTTGAAGTAACACTGGGCACTGATGGGTGGCAATAATGGGCACTGATTGCTTACACTGATAGGTGGCACTGATTGGCGCCACTGGTGAGCATTGATAGGTGGCACTTTTGGGCATTGATAGGTGGCACTGATTGGCGCCACTGGTGAGCACTGATAGGTGGCACTTTTGGGCATTGATAGGTGGCACTGATTGGCGCCACTGGTGAGCATTGATAGGTGGCACTTTTGGGCATTGATAGGTGGCACTGGTGGGCACTGGCAGGTGGCAATAACACTTTGAAGTAACACTGGGCACTGATGGGTGGCAATAATGGGCACTGATTGCTTACACTGATAGGTGGCACTGATTGGCGCCACTGGTGAGCATTGATAGGTGGCACTTTTGGGCACTGATAGGTGGCACTGATTGGCGCCACTGGTGAGCACTGATAGGTGGCACTTTTGGGCATTGATAGGTGGCACTGATTGGCGCCACTGGTGAGCACTGATAGGTGGCACTTTTGGGCATTGATAGGTGGCACTGGTGGGCACTGGCAGGTGGCACTAACACTTTGAAGTAACACTGGGCACTGATGGGTGGCAATAATGGGCACTGATTGCTTACACTGATAGGTGGCACTGATTGGCGCCACTGGTGAGCATTGATAGGTGGCACTTTTGGGCATTGATAGGTGGCACTGATTGGCGCCACTGGTGAGCACTGATAGGTGGCACTTTTGGGCATTGATAGGTGGCACTGATTGGCGCCACTGGTGAGCATTAATAGGTGGCACTTTTGGGCATTGATAGGTGGCACTGGCAGGTGGTAATAACAGGTGGCACTGGCAGGGGGTACTGATTGGCACAGATGCGGTGCCTGTGTTCCTTTCTCTTTGGGACCGATGTCCCTTTAACATAAGCCGGTGATCGGCTTTTTTTTCTCCTCACTCCTCTTCCTCAAGGAGGAAAGAAAAAACGATTACCGAGCTTTTGTTTACATCACGTGATCAGCTGTCATTGGCTGACAGATGATCACATGGTAAGGGGGCCGGGCCTGGCCCCTTACTCGGATCGGTGATCACAGCACGCACAGGGAGCGTGCACAGGGGAGGACATCCTATGACGGTGTAGCCCTCATTCGGCTATGGCCCAGACCTCAAGTGGTTAAAGAAGAAGAGAATTGTGCGCTGCATTTGGAGATTTCATCATTTGCCGCGTCACGAATGGTAATTCTCCATTACGAAAGCTAGTTTACAAGACGGACCGCTTCCGGCTCGTCCTTGCTTCCGAGCATGCGTGTTTGTACTTTGGACTTTTGTCCGACAGACTTGTGTACACACGCTCGGAAAATGAAAAACCTGCTAGCCAACATTTGTTGGTGGAAAGTCCGACAACAATTGTCCGATGGAGCGTACGCACGGTGGGATTTTCCGCCAACAGCCTTACAGCGAACATTTCCCGTCAGAAAATCCGATCGCGTGTACGAGGCTTAAGTCCATAGGGGTCAATATTAAGTTGGTCCACCCTTTGCAGCTATAACAGCTTCAGCTCTTCTGGGAAGGCCGTCCACAAGGTTTAGGAGGGTGTCTATGGCAGCTTTTCCCAACCTTTTCAACTCTTGACATAACTTCCCGGTCTTTTTAGCGACGGCTAAAAATGACTATACCTACAATTCATGATACATTAGTGTGATGGTGAGTGGGAAGAATGCCCCTTACATCTGTGGTCATTGAGAAGAATCACCCATTACAGTTAGCTAAAAAAATTAATGGTGTCAATGGGAACTTATCTGAGAGGCAAAAATTGCTCCTTCCTCAAGAAACCCTTATGCCGCGTACACACGAGCGGACTTTTCAACGTCCAAAGTCCGACGGACTGAGTCCGTCAGACTATTCGATCCTGTGTGGGCTGCAACGGACTTTTGACTCGCCAAAGTCCGAAGGACTTTAGAATATGGAACATGCTTCAAATTTTCCCGACGGAACTCCGCCGGACCCGGGTCCCTTCGAAAACTCCGCTCGTGTGTATGCTATTCCGACGGACTAAAACCGACGCTAGGGCAGCTATTGGCTACTGGCTATGAACTTCCGTATTCGAATCCAGTCGTACGTCATCACGTTCGAATCCGTCGGAGTTTAGTGTGATTGTGTGTGGCCAAGTCCGCTCCGCCGAAAAGTCCGTCAGAACTCCGTCGGAACTCCGGCAGAACTCCGACGGAACTCCTTCAGAAGTCTGTCGGACATAAGTCCTCTCGTGTGTATGGGGCTTTAGAAACACCTGGAGGAACCCTGGACTATGGGAAAGCTTGACCCTTCTTCCAGAAGCACATTTGTGAGGTTTGGCACTGATGTTGGACAAGAAGGTCTGGCTTGCAGTCTTCGCTATAATTCATCCCAAAGGTGTTTGGGTTGAGGTCAGGAGTCTGTGCAGGCCAGTCAAGTTCCACCACCCCAAACTCGCTCATCCATGTCTTTATGGACCTTGCTTTGTGCACTGGTTGTGAAATACCAAACTGTTCCCACAAAGTTGGGAGTAGGGATGAGCCGAACACCCTCCCTGTTCGGTTCGCACCAGAACCTTCGAACGGACCTAAAATTCGGACGAACTTTAGAACCCTATTAAAGTCTATAGGATTCGAACGTTCGAAATCAAAAGTGCTAATTTTAAAGGCTAATATGCAAGATATGCAACAGACAACACCAGCAATAAGGGGTATCTTCAGGTGTATACTGTGCTGGAGACACACAACACCCACTTTAACTCCTGCAGATGTCTGTATGAGAGAACACCAGCAATAAAGGGTAGATACAGGTGTATACTGTGCTGGAGGCACACAACACCCACTAACTCCTGCAGATGCCTTAATTAGAGAAAAACAGCAATAAAGCGTAGATACAGGTGTATACTGTGCTGTAGGCACACAACACCACTTTAACTTTAAGATGCCTGAGAAAAGAACACACTGTCCCTGCCTATCTAGCTCTTTCCCTGCACGCCAACACACTACACAAGGCAGCCGCTCTGGCAGCCTTATATAGTGTGGGGCGTGTACTAAACCACCTGAGCTATAATTGGCCACAGGCATCCTGCCTGTGGCCAATTATGGCTCTCCTCGCTGCCAGCAGTGTGATTAGCCAAGCATGCGGGGTCACAGTGCATGCTTGGCCAATCATGAGCCAGCAATGCACTGCAATGGCGTAGTGCATTGTGGGCCGTTAGTGCCACACGAATTTGGTGAAAACGGTCCACAAAGTTCTGAATTCGCCGAACATACGAACGGCCGATGTTCGAGTCGAACACCGAACTCAACCCTAGTTGGGAGCATGAAATTGTCCAAAATGTCTTGGTATGCTGACGCCTTAACAATTCCCTTCACTGGAACTAAGGGGACAAGCCCAACCCCCTAAAAACAACCCCCCACACCATAATCCCCCCCTCCACCAAATGATGTGGGCCAGTGCACAAAGCAAGGTCCATAAAGACATGGATGAGCGAGTTTGGGGTGGAGGAAATTGACTGGCCTGCACAGAGTCCTGACCTCAACCCGACAGAACAACTTTAGGATGAATTAGAGTGGAGACTGTGAGCCAGGCCTTCTTGTCCAACATCAGTGCCTGACCTCACAAATGCGCTTCTGGAAGAATGGTCAAACATTCCCATAGACACACTCCTAAACCTTGTGGACTGCCTTCCCAGAAGAGTTGAAGCTGTTGGATGGGCCAACTCAATGATGAACCCTACAGACTAAGACTGGGGTGCCATTAAAGTTCACGTGTGTGTAAAGGCAGGTGTCCCAATAATTTTGGCAATATAGTGTATTGGGTCTAAATCAGGAATTAAAGCTGAACTCTAAAGCACTGGATTCATCGACAGTCCATCCACATCACTGCAATATATTAGCGCACGTGCGTGAACATGCATAATGATGTGCGTTGTATTAAGGCAGCCCATTCATTTGAATGCTAGCAGTGTAAGCACCTGACGTGGAGGCACCCTCTCACAATCCCTGTACAGCAGAGCTCTGAGAGGGGAGAAGCAGCACAAGGAGCCAATCAGGTGTTCTGCAGTGCAAAGAGCATTCTGATAGTAGGACAGAGAAGAGTGACAGAGAGGTGAGCTCATCAGTCTGCTGCTTCTCCTTTCATTGTCCAATCACAGAGTGGGGTGAGGTGGGGAGGAATCTGTAAATGAAACTGCAGTAGAGAAAGCTCAGGTTCTCTCTCCTGACAGATAGGGCTGTGCTGTGTGGCAGAGCTGTGCAAATCCCAGGACTGGATGGATGGGCAGAAACTTGTTTGGCAGGTGAAAAAAACGTCAATATATTGATTTCATCTGCGGAATTCGCTGTTTGCCTGTATTCGGATTTAGGACCCCTTAACTTCTTCCTATGTATATCTACAGGGCCTTAAAAAAAGTATTCATACCCCTTGACATTTTCCACATTTTGTCATGTTACAAAGAAGAATGTAAACGGTGCTGAGACAAGGTCATCTAGAGCCCAGGGCAAGCATATCGAACTGCGCCCCCCCCCTCCCCCAAGATGTATGAGTATTATATGTCAGCAACTCCCCCCCCCCCCCATTTTGAATGCTAATATAAATTCCCCCTTCTTCCAATACAAATTTATCCCCCCTGCCAGCACAAATCCTCCCCCCCCCTCACCAAGCTCAAAAACCTCTCTTTCCCCCAAATTTCCCCAGCACACCCCCCCCCCCCCCAAACAATCACCCCTAGCACAAATCCTTTACGCTTCATATTTCCCTTCCGAGCACAAAATTCTCCCCCCTCCTAGCATGAATCCCCTCCCCCCATTTTTCATTTCTAGCCCAAATACCCCCCCCCAATCATCCCTACGAACACAAATTCATCCTCCAAAAAAATTCCCCTCCAACCCAAACTTCCTCCCCCCTCTACCATATTGCCTCTGCTCACACAAATTTACTAATTCCCCCTAATCCTCTATTCTTTATCCCCCCTCACAACATAAATCCTCCAAAATCACCACTCCCAGAACACCCCCCAAATGTCCCCTCCAAGAACAAGTCTTACCATCTGCCACCCCCCCCCCCCCAAATGTCCCCTCTAAGAACAAGTCTTACCATCTGCCACCCCCCCCCCAAATGTCCCCTCCAAGAACAAGTCTTACCATCTGCCACCCCCCCCCCCCAAATGTCCCCTCCAAGAACAAGTATTACCATCTGCCACCCCCAAATGTCCCCTCCAAGAACAAGTCTTACCATCTGCCACCCCCAAATGTCCCCTCCAAGAACAAGTCTTACCATCTGCCACCCCCAAAATGTCCCCTTCAAGAACAAGTCATAACATCTGACACCCCCCCCCCCCAATGTCCCCTCCAAGAAACAAGTCTTACCATCTGCCACCCCCCCCCAAATGTCCCCTCCAAGAACAAGTCTTACCATCTGCCACCCCCCCCCCAATGTCCCCTCCAAGAACAAGTCTTATCATCTGCCACCCCCCCCCCCCCAAATGTCCCCTCCAATAACAAGTCTTAACATCTGCCACCCCCCCAATGTCCCCTTCAAGAACAAGTCTTACCATCTGCCATCCCCCCATGTCCTCTCCAAGAACAAGTCTTACCATCTGCCGCCCCCCCAAATGTCCCCTCCAAGAACAAGTCTTACAATCTGCCACCCCCCCCCAAATGTTCCCTCCAAGAACAAGTCTTACCATCTGCCACCCCCCCCCCCAAATGTCCCCTCCAAGAATAAGTCTTACCATCTGCCACCCCCCCAATGTCCCCTCCAAGAACAAGTCTTACCATCTGCCACCCCCCCAATGTCCCCTCCAAGTACGAGTCTTACCATCTACCACCCCCCCATGTCCCCTCCAAGAACGAGTCTTACCATCTGCCACCCCCCCATGTCCCCTCCAAGAACAAGTCTTACCATCTGCCGCCCCCCAAAATGTCCCCTCCAAGAACAAGTCTTACCATCTTCCACCCCCCCAAATGTCCCCTCCCAAGGAACAAGTCTTACCATCTGCCACCCCCAAATGTCCCCTCCAAGAACAAGTCTTACCATCCCGCACCCCCCAAATGTCCCCTCCAAGAACAAGTCTTACCATCTGCCACCCCCCCCATGTCCCCTCCAAGAAACAAGTCTTACCATCTGCCACCCCCCCCCCCAATTTCCCCTCCAAGAACAAGTCTTACCATCTGCCACCCCCCAAAATGTCCCCTCCAAGAACAAGTCTTACCATCTGCCACCCCCCCCCCAAAATGTCCCCTCCAAGAACAAGTCTTACCATCTGCCACCCCCCCCAATGTCCCCTCCAAGTACGAGTCTTACCATCTACACCCCCCCCCATGTCCCCTCCAAGAACAAGTCTTACCATCTGCCGCCCCCCCAAATGTCCCCTCCAAGAACAAGTCTTACCATCCGCCACCCCCCAAATGTCCCCTCCAAGAACAAGTCTTACCATCTGCCACCCCCCCCCATGTCCCCTCCAACAACAAGTCTTACCATCTGCCACCCCCCCCCCCAATTTCCCCTCCAAGAACAAGTCTTACCATCTGCCACCCCCCCCCCATGTCCCCTCCAAGAACAAGTTCTTACCATCTGCCACCCCCCCCCAATTTCCCCTCCAAGAACAAGTCTTACCATCTGCCACCCCCCCAAATGTCCCCTCCAAGAACAAGTCTTACCAACTGCCACCCCCCCCTTATGTCCCCTCCAAGAACAAGTCTTACCATCTGCCACCCCCCAAATGTCCCTCCAAGAACAGTCTTACCATCTGCCACCCCCCCAAATGTCCCTCCAAGAACAAGTCTTACCATCCGCCACCCCCCAAATGTCCCCTCCAAGAACAAGTCTACCATCTGCCACCCCCCCCATGTCCCCTCCAACAACAAGTCTTACCATCTGCCACCCCCCCCAATTTCCCCTCCAAGAACAAGTCTTACCATCTGCCACCCCCCCCCCCATGTCTCCTCCAAGAACAAGTCTTACCATCTGCCACCCCCCCCCCCATGTCCCCTCCAAGAACAAGTCTACCATCTGCCACCCCCCCCCCCCCAATTTCCCCTCCAAGAACAAGTCTTACCATCTGCCACCCCCCCAATGTCCCCTCCAAGAACAAGTCTTACCATCTGCCACCCCCCCAAATTTCCCCTCCAAGAACAAGTCTTACCCTCTGCCACCCCCCCAACCCAAATATTCCCTCCAAGAACAAGTCTTACCATCTGCCACCCCCAAATTCCCCATCCAAAGTTGGTCGAATTTGATGGATGTGTCTTTTTTTCAACCTATGTAACTGTGTAACTACACTGCCCCCCCCCCCCCCCCATATCCTTGTGGTGCCCTCCTCAACCTCATGATACTGCAGTGCCCAGGGCAGTCACCCCTTCTGCTCACCCCATGTCCCAGCCCTGAACGTAAATGTATTTTATTGGGATTTTATGTGATAGACCAACACAAAGCGGCACATAATTGTAAAGTGGAAGGATAATAATAAATGTTTTTTTTTAGACCCCTGACATTTCACCAAAGCCTCCCAATCTAGGATGCATGCTCTAATGCAATAGACTGCTACTGATGGCTTGGTGTCAGAGACCACAGCATACCTTCCGAGGTCTAGTGGTGTCCATGCCATGGGGGGTCTGGGCTGTTTTGGCGCCCAAATGGGGGCCTACTCAATATTAGGCGGGTGGTCATTAAGTTATGGCTGATGTGGCTGTATCTATCTATTTCAAATCTATTTATCTAAAATCTATCTATCTATCTATCTAGAATCTATCTATCTATCTACAGTATCTCACAAAAGTAAGTACACCCCTGACATTTTTGTAACTCTTTTCTTCTATCTTTTCATGTGACAACACTGAAGAAATGACACTTGTCTACAATGTAAAGTAGTGAGTGTACAGCTTGTATAACAGTGTAAATTTGCTGTCCCCTCAAAATAACTCAACACACAGCCATTAAAGTGGTTGTAAACCCTTACAAACCACTTTGACCTACAGGTAAGCCTAGATTAAGGCTTACCTGTAGGTCCAAGAAATATCTCCTAAACCTATATGGTTTAGGAGATATTTGCCCGAAGACAGGCACCGCTGTCCCCTGTAGTCCGGCGCATCCATCTTTTCGTGGGGTCTCGCAGCTCCACCGCTGTCATTCGGCGGAGCCGCGATGACGTCACTCCCGCGCATGCGCACGGGAGCCGACACGCGCGGCAGCGATGCACAGTAGTCCATTATGCTTTGCCTTTGCAGGGAATGAAAGAGGAAGTAAACCCATCAGGGTTTACTTCCTCTTTAATGTCTAAACCGCTGGCAACAAAAGTCAGTACACCCCTAAGTAAAAATGTCCAAATTGGGCCCAAAGTGTCAATATTTTGTGTGGCCGCCATTATTTTCCAGCACTGCCTTAACTCTCTTGGGCATGGAGTTCACCAGAGCTTCACAGGTTGCTGCTGGAGTTCTCTAAGCCCTTGTACACACGGTCGGAGAATCCGTCGGAATGTGTCCTATCGGACCGTGTTGTCGGATAATCCGACTGTGTGTGGTACGCATCGGACTGATTCCGTCGGAATATCCGTCGGACCCAATTTTCCAACATGTTGGAAATATTTTCCGACCAACTGGTTCGATCGGACATACTCCGATCATGTGTAGAGAATTTTGATCGGACCAAGTGCCACGCATGCTCAGATCAAATTCCTACATCAAAGCTATTGGCTACTAGTCCCATCGTAACGAAATTACGTCATCATGTTCTGAATGATCGGATTTTTCGACAACTTAGTCCGACCGTGTGTATGCAACAGTTTCAGACAAGATCCGACGGATTTGGTTGGCAGAATGTCCGACCGTGTGTACAAGGGCTTACACTCCTCCATGATGTAGGCATGATGGCTATGACCATCATGCCCACACTTGCTTGACCTTTTGTCACGTCGGCGGCCACTTCGCCGTCTGACGTCGCCACGCCTGTGTGCATGGGGACGCCAGATGCCGCATTGGCCGGGGGGACGCCACTCTTGTCGGATTGAGGTTACCAATATGCTCCCTCTCCTGGCACAGCTGATTAGCATCAGTGTGAGGACAGCACTACGTGCTGGTTCCTCCACCTTGCTTTCAGCTGTTTATGATCGTTACTTAAAGGGATGGGCCAGCTGAAAAAAAACATTTTTAAAAGTCAGCAGCTACAAACACTGTAGCTGCTGACTTTTAATAAGCGCACTTACCTGTCCAGGGTGCCCACAATGTCGGCCTCCCGAGGCTGACCCGTCCCTCGGCTCTCGACGCTGCCTTTCTAACTAAGGGAAACAGGCAGTGGAGCCTTGTAGCTTCACTGCCCATTTCCTACTGCGCATGCGCGGGCCGCATGGTGCTTTCTGAATGGGGCGCGCTGTGTTCTGGGAACTGTGTGTGTTCCAGGACACAGCGCGCCCCATTCCCCAGAAGACAACGCGAGGAGGAGAAGACTGAAGATCACCGCGGAATAGGGTGAGGCAGATTAGTACGATCTGCCTAGCAACAGCCATTTCTGGTAAGTAAAAAAATAATATATATTTCTTTTTTTTTTCATATTTTTAGGAACAGTTTGATGTAATTTTTTTTTTTTTTAGGGTGGCCCCCCACTTTTAATGAAACATTATGGCTTAAATACTCCCATTATGCAACAGTTTTTTTCTGAACAGCCAGGATTCAGTCACACATATCATTTGTCAAAGGAGATGAGCACTTTTTAGTTTTCAGCGTTTGAAGAGTAGCTTCGGAGTCTCATTTTGTATGCTCTCCGCAAAGAAGGTAGTCACAATATTTTCCTTTGCTGACATTTCAGTGCAGGATTAAAGAGGAAGTAAACCCTGATCGCATAGTAGTCCATTATGTGTCACTTACCTGACACAGGAGCCAGCGAAGTCACCGCTGTCCTCTGTAGTCCGGAGCCTCCATCTTCTTGGTGGGTCTCGCTTCTCCGGCTATGACGTCACTCCTGCGCATGCGCACGGGAGCCGCCACTCGCGGCATATCGTCATTAACTGCGGCGCGTTCAGTGCGCCTGTGCGCCGCTGTCTACGGCGCATGTGCCGTAGACAGCGGTGCCTGTCTTTCGGCAAATATCTCCTAAACCGTGTAGGTTTAGGAGATATTTCTTGGACCTACAGGTAAGCCTTAATCTAGGCTTACCTGTAGGTCAAAGTGGTTTGTAAGGGTTTACAACCACTTTAAGCTCTTTTGAGTAATATATATATATATATATATATATATATATATATATATATATATATATATATATATATTTATATTTAATTGCGCTATATACCTTCTACATTGTTGCAATTCACATACTTTGATGACTCATGAGCTAAAATAATATAAATATATATACTTATTGATACTATTTTTTTAATTTTCATTATTTTTATTTGTTATATTTTATATTTTGAATTTTTTTGCTAGAGTGGCGCTTCTCTGACTTTATGGCTGTACCTTGTGAGCCTTGATTTGCTGCTCTGGGGTATGGGCAGTGCCAGGGGCAGACTGACAACTCATGGGGCCCCCGGGCAATAGGAGATTATAGGGCCACACAGTATACACACACACATACCGTATACACACACAGACACACACACACACAGACACACAGCATATACACAGTGAAAAGGTACTGGAGAGGCGGAGCAGCTATAATCTTAGGATTTTTTTTTTTTAAAACACAGATTTTTACATACTTTCCCTGGTTTTATTGAGGCTGGCAAACCTGATGGGGCCCCCTAGTGGCATGGGGCCCTCGGGCAGTGCCCGAGTGCCCCAATGGTCAGTCCGCCCCTGGGCAATACACACCTCAACATATGACAAAACGCAGACCTGGGATTCTCTCAGTTTCTGGCTTTTGTTTAAAGCTCATCAACCTGAGGCCCCGTCTCTCTTTATTATGGTCTGTGTATTCTCTCCACATCGGACACTGCGATTGTGAGGACTATTCCTGTTTTTTGATATGTTATGCCATGTTTGGATATGATTCACTCTGCTAAGCAAATATACAGATTTATAATTTGCATTGTATGTTTTATCATATTAAAATACGAACCCCTTTTTTTTCTCTATTAGCCCTTGTACACACGGTCGGAGATTCGGACGGAATGTGTCCGATCGGACCGTATTGTCGGATAATCCGACTGTGTGTGGTCTCCATCGGACTGTTTCCATCGGAATATCCGACGGACCAAGTTTTCCAACTTGTCTATAAAATTTTCCGACAACATGCTCCGATCGGACATACTTCGATCATGTGTAGCCTACTCCGACGGACAAAGTGCCACGCATGCTCAGATCAAATTCCTAGACCAAAGCTATTGGCTACTAGCCTGAACGTAGTCCCGTCGTAACGAAATAACGTCATCACGTTATGTACAATCGGATTTTTGGACAACTTTGTCCGACCGTGTGTATGCAACAGTTTCGGACAAAATCCAACAGATTTGGTTGTCAGAATGTCCAACCGTGTGTACAAGGGCTTAGACATATAACAGTTCGCTTCCATTGAACCCCTGAGGAAGGAAATGAATACGTGTACTCGATTCTCCTGCTTTTCCCAAACATGTTGGGATTTTTTTGGGATCATATTATTCGCATGACTCCTCTTTTTGAGTCTATTTGCTAAAAGAATTTAGCAACATTATATATGTACTTGTATCATATTTAATGGTTTTAGGTATATTTTATAATGTATAATATTGATATTTTGTAATAAAATTACTTGTTTTTTTATGTATACTTTTGTTTTTTCCTTCCCTTACTCATACTCCCACCCGCACAATCCCCCTTTTTTTTTCCATATTGTTTCTCCATGGGATGTGGTGGGAGTCTTTTGGGAACTAAATCATAGGTGATTTCTCTTCATTTCCTTCTACTCTTCCACTCCTCCATGATGACATCACAGAGCTGGTGGATGTTAGAGACCTTGCGCTCCTCCACCTTCCATTTGAGGATGTCCCACAGATGATCAATAGGGTTTAGGTCTGGAGACATGCTTGGCCAGTCCATCACCTTTACCCTCAGCTTCTTTAGCAAGGCAGTGGTCGTCATTTTGGAGGTGTGTTTGGGGTCGTTATGTTGGAATACTGCCCTGCGGCCCAGTCTCTGAAGGGAGGGGGATCATGCTCTACTTCAGTATGTCACAGTACATGTTGGCATTCATGGTTCCCTCAATGATCTGTAGCCCCCCAGTGCCGGCAGCACTCATGCAGCCCCAGACCATGACACTCCCACCACCATGCTTGACTGTAGACAAGACACACTTGTCTTTGTCCTCCTCACCTGGTTGCCCCCACACATGCTTGTCACCATCTGACACCAAATAAGTTTATCTTGGTCTCATCAGACCACAGGACATGGTTCCAGTAATCCATGTCCTTAGTCTGCTTGTCTTCAGCAAACTGTTTGTGTGCTTTCTTGGTCATCATCTTTAGAAGAGGCTTCCTTCTGGGACGTCAGCCATGCTGACCAATTTCATGCAGTGTGTGGCGTATGGTCTGAGCACTGACAGGCTGACCCCCCACCCCTGCAACCTCTGCAGCAATGCTGGCAGCACTCATACGTCTATTTCCCAAAGACAACCTCTGAATATGACACTGAGCATGTGCCCTCGACTTCTTTGGTCGGCCATGGCGAGGCCTGTTCTGAGTGGAACCTGTCCTGTTATACCGCTGTATGGTCTTGGCCACCGTGCTGCAGCTCAGTTTCAGGGTCTTGGCAATCTTCTTATAGCCTAGGCCATCTTTCTGTAGAACAACAATTCTTTTTTTCAGATCCTCAGAGAGTTCTTTGCCATGAGGTGCCATGTTGAACTTCCAGTGACCAGTATGAGAGAGTGAGAGCGATAACACCAAATTTAAAGTGGTTGTAAACCCTTACAAACCACTTTGACCTACAGGTAAGCCTAGATTAAGGCTTACCTGTAGGTCCAAGCAATATCTCCTAAACCTATACGGTTTAGGAGATATTTGCCTGAAGACAGGCACCGCTGTCTATGGCGCATGCGCCGTAGACAGCGGCGCGCAGGCGCACTGAACGCGGCAGTTCCAAAAATGGAGCTGCCGCATTTGTCGACTCCCGTGCGCATGCGCGGGAGTGACGTCATCGCGGCTTCGCCGAATGACAGCGGTGGAGCTGCGAGACGCCACAAGCAAGATGGATGCGGCGGACTACAGGGGACAGCGCGACTTCGCTGGCTCCTGTGTCAGGTAAGTGACACATAATGGGCTACTAATGCGATGCATAGTAGTCCATTATGCTTTACCTTTGCAGGGAAAAAAAGAGGAAGTAAACTCATCAGGGTTTACTTCCTCTTTAACACACCTGCTCCCCATTCACACCTGAGACCTTGTAACACTTACGAGTCACATGACACCGGGGACGGAAAATGGCTAATTTGGCCCAATTTGGACATTTTCACTTAGGGGTGTACTCACTTTTGTTGCCAGCGGTTTAGACATTAATGGCTGTGTGTTGAGTTATTTTGAGGGGACGGAAAATTTACCATTATACAAGCTGTACACTCACTACTTCACATTGTAGACAAATGTAATTTCTTCAGTGTTGTCACATGAAAAGATTTACAAAAATTTGAGGGGTGTACTCACTTTTGTGAAATACTGCATCTATCTATCTATCCTTGGTTGGAGGAAATGGCGCAGCCTGTGCATGAGTACCCGCAGCTGCTCACTGTCAACGGGGAATTTACGTACAGGAAATAAAATCCGGAATGTTCCAGGATCTGAGTCTCTACATGATTTACTTCTATTTCTGAACAACAAATCTCTTCCACAGTCTCATGGGAAGACATGTTTACACAGCAATAATCTTCCCACAGGAAAGCCGGCTGCTACACGGTGTGCCGGTGTGAAGAATACGTGGAAGAAGTGCGGCCCGGTACACACAGACCGATTGCACTGGGATGGGGCGGCCAGGTAAAATAACAACGCCTAAAGAGAACCTGTCACCAAGTATGTTCATATAATCACATCAACAAGATTTCTGCATGTAACCTTGTTTTCTGAACCCACAAGCCAACAGAATACAGATGGGGAGTCTAAGCCATGGTGCTCCACCAACCACCCACAATACAGTATATGTCCTATAGTCACAGTGGCGTAGCGTGGGTTGTCAGTGCCCGGGGCAAGGCAAGTAATTTGCGCCCCTTAACTTGCAGACTTTTAGCACTCCCTGAGTCCTGTCCCTTCCCTTCCTACAACCCTACTAACCAACCTGATTCCTATACTGACCACTACTCTACACTACACTGACCACTATACTGATCACTACACTACACTGACCACTATACTGACCGCTACACTACACTGACCACTACACTACACTGACCACTATACTGATCACTACACTACACTGACCAGTGACCACTATACTGATCACTACAATACACTGATCACTATACTACACTGACCACTATACTGATCACTACACTGACCACTATACTGATCACTACACTACACTGACCAGTGACCACTATACTGATCACTACACTACACTGACCAGTGACCACTATACTGATCACTACACTGACCACTATACTGATCACTACACTGACCACTATACTGTCCACTATACTACACTGACCACTATACCAATCACTACACTACACTGACCACTATACTGATCACTACACTGACCAGTGACCACTATACTGTCCACTACACTGATCACTACACTACACTGACCACTATACTGATCACTACACTACACTGACCAGTGACCACTATACTGATCACTACACTACACTGACCAGTGACCACTATACTGATCACTACCCTGACCACTATACTGATCACTACACTGACCACTATACTGTCCACTATACTACACTGACCACTATACCAATCACTACACTACACTGACCACTATACTGATCACTACACTGACCAGTGACCACTATACTGTCCACTACACTGATCACTACACTACACTGACCACTATACTGTCTCTGGCTGCTCCCTCTCCCTGGCCAGCAACACGACTCTCGTGATCACGAGGGAGCCTCACCTACTCTTCTTTGTTCTCCATCGGTCCAGAGGGGAGGAGGAGGAGGAGGAGGAGGAGGAGAAGGAGGAGGAGGAGGAGACAGCGGCAGCTCACAATCTCTATTTTGAGTTACCCCTGCGCTCCACCATGTTCAGACTCTGGCGCCCTGCGATTGGGTGTATGGGGTCATGTGCGGCAGCGGGGCTGGCCTGTTGACGATCACGGTTGCTCCTGGAGTCCCGCCTCCACAAATGACCCCATTCGCCTAATCATAGGGTGCCAGAGACTGAACATGTGCAGAGGTGGGACTCCAGGATCTCCCGCGATCGTGGATAGGCCAGCCCCGCCGCCGTACATGACCCCATACGCCCCAATCACAGGGCGTTGGAGACTGAACATGGCAGCCATAGCGTCTGAACACTAGAAAGTAAATTTAAGAGGAGGCAGCCAGAATTTTTGAGATGGGAATGAGGGACACCTACTCATAAACATATGTGGGCTTAGGACACGCCCCCCTGCCACACCCCCTTAAAGGAGAATTAACCCCAAAAAAGTTTAATTAAATCCACAAGGGATTTTTTTATGACTACTAGTCCTTTATATTGGCTTTTAAAATTTACAAATGCAGCAATTTAGAATTTGGATGAAATGTTTAGCACTGGGAAACACTTTTTGAAAGATAACAAGTGTATTTTATATACAACTATATAGATCAGACCAAAATGAGGGACAAATGAGGAGGAAAGAGGGACAGAGGGACATTGCTTCAAATCAGGGACAGTTACGACAGGGGCGATATTAGTGCGTGTGATGGGAGCCGTGTGAGATGCGGCCGTGCATCCGTGGTGTTCAGTTTGGGGCAGAGGAAGTCCCAAGCCTGAGAGGAAGTCCATGTGGGACGGGAGCATCCAGGAAGCTGTAGAGAAAGTCAAGGAGGGACAAGCGCAGCTAGGGAGCTGCAAGGAAAGACGCAGATCTAAAGTACAGCATCTACACAAAACCCTGGGATATGTTTGATGGTCAGGAAGGCCAAAAAGGTGTTTGATGGTCAGAAAGACCCTGCAGAGGTACTCGCAGGGCTTTCTTTAACATGGGGCAAAAGGGGAAGCTGCCCGGGCCCATTAATTGTTGTGGGGCCCAGAGCAGCTGCCCCTTGAGCCCACACTGCCCGCAAATAGTTGATAAGTGGATTTGAGGGGGGGGGGGGGGGCAAGAAAATGTTTTCCCAGGGTCCAATCAATACTAACTGATGCAAATGAATGGGAGGCAGATTCCAGGTGCTTTGCAGAGGCTATTTCTAGTGTTAAAACACCTGAAAACAACCTCAGTGTGAAAGGGGTCTTAAAGCTAAGGGCCTGACCCTCCTGAGTACCTCCTGAGTACAGGGAGTAGTAAAGCTGCCACAAGAAAGCCAGGAGGCTGAATGTCATGTTTTCTCAGTGATGGCGAGAACCCCCTCTGCGTGGGAAGAACTTTCTGTATGAACTTTGACTTGTTTTTTTTAAATAAAAGTGGGTTGTCATGCCCTAAAATACAGTTTGGACTGGCACTACTCATTGTAAAAGCACCCACCGCTTTAGTTTAATCACCCCAACCTCACACTCGATAATTACCGAATTCAGGATCAGAGCGATGGGTCTAGAGCAGTGGTCTCCAAACTGCGGCCCGAGTGCCAGATGCGGCCCTTTGCTTGCCTTTGTTCGGCCCCTGGGACACTATTCCTGCTAGTGATACTTGACCATATTCTATCCACTGGCACCAACAATGGGGCACTAATCCGCCTCCGAATACCAAAGATGGGACACAGTTTACTCCCACTGAGGCATGAAAAAAACATTTCTATGCGTGCTGGCCACAGCCCGGCCCCCTTAAAGTATGAAGGACAGTAATTCTGTCCCTTTGTTTCGAGAGTTGGAGACCCCGGTATAGAGCATGCACCCCCAAAAAACAAGTCAGCACTTTCAGTGCCGATATTTAAGGTTCTCTTTATCATGAGAAGGCCGTGCCAGGATTTTTTTTTTATTATTAGGGGGCTCCCTATGTGATAGCACAATGGAAGTGACAGGTTCTCTCTATTAAGACATTGGGGTCTACTGCACCACTAATATCTCCACTGCACACCATTGAAGCTAATAAAACCCATATTGGGCTTGATTAGCTTCGTCACCGGCCCTAGAGGTCGTGGAATGATGGCTCTGAAACAGGAGGTGACAAAATGCCAGCCCACCCTATCCCTGGGCGTTACCACCATGCCTCCAGGGGTTTCAGGGGGAGCGCTGCACTTAATACATATTATCAATTCATGGTTATGAAGTGTTAAAAAGGTTCCAAGTGTTCCCCTCTTGAGGGACATTTAGCACCATCCTGAGTCAGTTTAATTTCTAATATTTTTAATTCGGCAGCTTGCATTTATTTGTACCTGTACTCAGAGTATGCACATAAATTATTACTTACATATTCTGAACAAATATTAAAAATACTTTCAACAAAACAAGTTCTCATTCACCTCTGTAGCTATAGGCATTCTGAAGAAAATAATCCTCAGAAGTTACTACAAAGGCACTGAAATCTCAACTGTGCTTGGAGTGCATTTCACAATGAAAGTACTAGTTGTAAAGCCTCAAGGTTTTTTTTTAATACAATGCATGAAGGTAAAAAACCTTGAGGCTTTACAAACCGTCTGTGTTTAGCAGTATCCCCAGCCCCCTTAAAACTTTCCTGAGGTCCATCCAGATCTGAGTCAGTTTAAAAGCCAGATACACCCACTGCCAGGTCCTGTTGGGTCAGGATAGTGCACCTCCTCCAATGCATACCTCTGCCTGCAGATCAGGATGAATGGCTTCATATGAACTCTACAGTGTGCCTGCTGAAGATAACAAGAGTCCTGTACTGATTCTTAAGCCTTATACACACGATCGGATTGTTGGCCAACAAAACCGTGGACTTTTGTCCGAAGGGCGTTGGCCCAAACTTGTCTTGCATACACACGGCCACACAATTGTTGGCCAACAAATACGAACATAGTGACGTACTACTTTGTTTTTCAGCTCTTTAGCACCACCCTTTGGGCTCCTTCTGCTAATTTTGTGTTAGTAGAAGTTTGGCGAGTGTTGATTCGCGCTTTTCATTTCACACTTTTAATTTCGCTCTTTTCAGTTTGTTTCTGAACGGCCGTTCGTCAACCAGACATGTTGCGGAATCGGAGGAGATAACGGGTTATTTATTATTGGCCTTGGAGTTATTGCTTTGACATAATTTTTTTGGTTGAATAATGATTTGATGTTATATTTTCTATATTTTTGGATGCATAGAATGCACTTTTTGGTAAAGTTCTATTGGCAGGTAGCATATCTATTTTTTTTTTATGCACAATAAAAAAAATTGAGTAGAATAATACTTGGCTATGTGTTTTACTTCAAATGACAGTTGGGTAGTCGGCAGTTACATTTCAAAAAATACAATGTAAAATTAACAAGGGACACCAACATAGTTCTATCTTTGATCTTATAAACTACAGGATAATGGTGCTGTGGTAACTTGCCCCAATAAAAATAAAAAAAAGCATAACGTATATACTCGAGTATAAGCCGAGATTTTCAGCCCCTTTTTTTAGGCTGAAAGTGCCCCCCTCGGCTTATACTCGAGTCACCGCCGTCTGCCTACCCGATCAGCGTGTCGTGCAGACAGACGGCAGCCATTCCACTATTCAAAAGCTGCGCCTCCCTGTCTGTGATAGGCAGAACACTCAATTTCCCAGCAGTCAGTGGTCCGCCTATCATGGACATCCTCTCATCCTCATACTACGGACGAGGATGAGAGGATGTCCGTGATAGGCGGAACACTGACTGCTGGGAAATTGAGTGTTCCGCCTATCACAGACGGAGGCGCGGCTTTTGAACAGTGGAATGTCCGCCGTCTGTCACAGACGAGGAGAAGAGGTGCGGCGATCCTGGCATGGCCGCCGTATGTTTTTACATGCAGATCGCTGCAGAAGGACACAGGCTGCAGAAGGACAAAGGCACTGGACACAGGTAGGCTGGACACAGGTAGGCTGGACACAGGTAGGCTGGACACAGTGATGGACACAGGTAGGCTGGACACAGGTAGGCTGGACACAGGTAGGCTGGACACAGTGATGGACACAGGGATGGACAGGCATGTCTCACCCTCGGCTTATACACGAGTCAATAAGTTTTCCCATTTTTTTTTGTGGTAAATTAGGGGCCTCGGCTTATATTCGGATCGACCTATACTCGAGTATATACGGTAATAATATTATTCTTGATATCACTAGGAAAAAAAGCCTTTGAAAATTTGTTTGCAATAACTCCATCAGTATCACCAGCAAAGCAGCTTCATTATTATCCCATTAAAGAAGAAGAGAATTGTGCGCTGCATTTCCAGATTTCATAATTTGCTGCGTCACCAATGTCAATTCTCCATTACGAACGCTACAAGACGCTTCCGGCTCGTCCTTGCTTCCGAGCATTGCGTGTTTGTACTTTGGACTTTTTTTGGACTTGTGTACACACGCTCGGAAAATCCGACAACAGGCATTTGTCCCCGGAAAATTTTAAAACCTGCCATCCAACATTTGTCCGCGGAAAAAGCTACAACAATTGTCCGATGGAGCATAAACGTGATCGGATTTACTGCCAACAGCCCTGTCATCGAAAACATTTCTCGTCGGAAAGTGCGATCGTGTGTACGGGGCTCTAGTTGCAAGTCCCCTCTGGTGCTGAAACCGATTACTCGCGATTCCCTCCAAACCTGCATATCTCTTGCATATAACCCCTTTGAAGCCACAGTAGCAACATTGAGCCCACCTTCATCAATCAATCCCCCTCCCCTTCTGATTCACATAGTCATTGTCCGTCTCTCACAGCTATTAACTTACTCTACAAATCTATCATTTTGTTCCTGAGCATTTTATGAAAGAACACATCCCAGCATCCCCTGCAAAGTAAAAGCACAATGGGCTAGTATGCATCGCATACTAGCCCATTATGTTGCATTTACCTGCAAACAAAGCCTGTGATGTCCCCGCATCCATCTTTCCCCTCTTCCTTCCAGGGGACTCGGGCTCATTATGCTATGAGTAAGTGCTAATTTTAGCGTGAAACGCATCAACATTCCATGTTCTACATTCCCTCCGCCAGTAAATTTTCCATTTTTTGTCAGTAAAAAATTCTGCGGGAGGTTGGCAGCCCTGCTCGGGCTCTGCGACTGGCCAGGAGCGCATGACGTCACGGGAGCCGACGGTCACAGCACAGGCCTATTAGAAGCGGCACGATCGTGCTCTCTTTCTTCAGTGCGCATGTGCCGATGACGTCGGCGCAGGCGTATATGATAGAGATCTCCTAAACTGTGCAGGTTTAGGAGATATTTCCAGTACCTACAGGTAAGCCTTATTATAGGCTTACCTGTAGGGAAAAGTAGTGTGTGTAAGAGTTTACAACCACTTTAAGCAACTGATCAGCAGATTGCACTGTTAAAATATGCAGCACCCAGTGGCAAGCAGGGAGAAGCATGCATTTCTAAAGGGATCCCAGGATTGTGTTCTTTCATATATTCCTCTTGAAGGAAGGTATAAACAGGGTGCTGTGATGTTTTACAGTGAAGGTTTTATACACCTACATTACACTTCAGCTTCAATCACAGATTACTAGTCCTAACGTTTTGCTGGCAATACCAGATATTTTTTTTTTTTTTACAGTACAGCTTTAACAAAAAAATGACACAGAAACAGAAGATTTTAAATCAAGATCTCATTTTTATTTATACAATGTTGTCACACATGTGATATGAGCGATGAATGGATCTCAGCTCTGCAGAGGGTTACAGATCAGTGACAGGATGCAGATTATTGCACCGCAGAGGGGTCAGCTGTGTTACCTGTATGTATACACACACATTTTCCCTGTCATAAATGACATCCATGCCACTTCTCTCTCTCATATTATATATATATATATATATATATATATATATATATATATATATATATATATATATATTATATATACACACATATACAGCAGGGATCTCCAAACGTTTTAAACAAAGGGCCAGTTTATGGTAGTTCAGGCTTTAGGGGGGGGCGGTCTGTGATCAGTGTCAGTAGAAAATGTCCCGGCATCCGTGGGAGAAAACCGTGACCCATCATTGGTCTTAGTGGGAGGAATAGTGCCCCATTATTGGTGTCAGTGGGAGGAATAGTACCCAATCAGTGGTCTTAGTGGGAGGTATAGTGCCCCATCATTGGTGTCAGTAGGAGGAATAGAGCTCCATCATTGGCCTTTGTGGGAGGAATAGAGCTCCATCATTGGTGTCAGTAAGAAGAGTGCCCCATTAATGGTGTCAGTCGGAAGAATGGAGCCTCATCATTAATGTCAGTTGGAGGAATAGTGTCCCATCATTGGTGTCAGTGGGAGGAATAGAGCTCAATCATTGGCCTTAGTGGGAGGAATAGAGCTCCATCATTGGTGTCAGTAAGAAGAGTGCCCCATTAATGGTGTCAGTCGGAAGAATGGAGCCTCATCATTAATGTCAGTTGGAGGAATAGTGTCCCATCATTGGTGTCAGTGGGAGGAATAGAGCTCAATCATTGGCCTTTGTGGGAGGAATAGAGCTCCATCATTGGTGTCAGTGAGAAGAAGAGTGCCCCATTAATGGTGTCAGTCGGAACAATGGAGCCTCATCATTAATGTCAGTTGGAGGAATAGTGTCCCAAGGGCCGGAGAGGGGCAAGCCGCAGTTTGGAGACCACTGTTCTACAGTAAGCTCGGCTTTCAAAGAAAAGCATTTAGACTATTGACATTGACAGTGATAACATTTCTTATGAAAGATTTCCGATGCATTTATGAAAAAAGATGAAATAGTAGAGGCAAAAATATGTTAATCAACAGAACAAAAATTATTCTGTCCCAGTGGCAAAAGGAGTCGTGTATGGAAATGACAAATTACCAAAATTAATTCTTCAACTCAGGCGTCTGCAAATACACTTTGCTGCCCTATCCCAGCACTGCCCTTACTGCTCCATTCTATTGCCCCAGCACTGCCCTTACAGCCTCATCTCACCGTTCCAATGCTGCCATTATGCCCTGCTGCCCTTACTCCTCTTCCTTGCCCTTAGTCCTTATTTTCCCAGGATGGTTTTTACTCCTCCTCACTGTCCCACTTCTGACTTTACTTCTCCTCCATATTGCCCCAGCATTGCCCCAACTCCTCCTCTTCTCACTGGCCCAAAATTGTGCTCACTCCTCTTTTTTACTGTCCAACTTCTGCCCTTACTCCTCCTCCTTATTGGCCTAGCATTGTCCTTACATCTTTTCCTCATTGGCATAGTATTGCTTTCACTCCTCACTGGCACAGCATTCCTCTTACTCCTCTTATTGTCCCACTGCTACTCTTACTCCTTATTGGCCCAGCATTGCCCCTACTCCTCTTTATTATTTAACCCAGCGTTGCCCCTATTCCTCCTTATTGGCCCAGCATTGCCCCTGCCCCTCCCCTTATTGGTACAGCATTGCCTCTTCTCCTCTTTATTGGCAATGCACTACCCCAACTACTTCTCACTGTCCCACCTCTACCCTCACTTCTTATCGGCACAGTATTTCCCTCACGCTTCTTCCTTTTTGGAACAGCATTACCCTCACTCCTTATTGGTCTAGCATTGCCCTCACTCCTCCCTATTGGCACAGCATTGACCTCATTCCTTATTGGCACAGCATTGATCCTACTTCTCCTCTTTATCTGTAAAAAATTGCTTTTACCCCTTCTCTTTGGCACAGCATTGCCCTCACTACTCATTATTGGTACAGCATTACCATTACTCCCCTTCGCTGTCCCACTCCTACCCACACTCCTCCTTAATGGCACAGCATTGCTCTCACCCCTTCTCCTTATTGGAACAGCAGTGCCCTCACTCCTCCTCTGTATTGGCACAACATTGCCTTAACTCCTCCTCCTTATTGACACAGCGTTGCCCTCACTTCTCATTATTGGCACAGCATTGCTCTTACGCCTCCTCATTAGTACATCATTGCCCTCACTTCTCCTTATTAGTATATCATTGCCTTTACTCCTCCACATTGGCACAGCATTGCCTTTGCTCCACCATATTGGCACAACATTTCTTTGGTCTTTCATATTGGCACAGCATTGCCTTTGCTCCTCCATAATGGCACAGCATTGCCTTTGCTCCTCCATATTGGCACAGCATTGCCTTTGCTCCTCCATAATGGCACAGCATTGCCTTTGCTCCTCCATATTGGCACAGCATTGCCTTTGCTCCTCCATATTGGCACAGCATTGTCTTTGCGCCTCCATATTTGCGCACAATTGCTCGGACTCCTCCTCATTATTGGCAGAACATTGCCCTTACTCCTCACTGTCCCATTGCTGCCCTTACTCCTCTTACTTATTGGCACAGGCATTACCTTCCTTCCCTCCCATCTCTTGGCCTTGCATTGCCCTCCCTCCTCTTTGCTGTCCCACTACGGCCCATGCTCCATGCGCAGCGTCTCTCTGCCAATCTGCTTAAGTGGGGAAGCAGTACGTCCCTGGGGCAGAATAATTATATTATATATTATATCACAGTAAGTGTAACACAGAATCTGAAATAAAATAATTCTCCTCTCTCTACGGTGTGACACCGTATGGGGTCTGCTCTGGAGGGGACAGAGAGCTGGTTCCAGTAAAGGGGTAGGATCAGGGGGGTAACGGTAGCTGTGGCTGTCGCCAGACCCCCTCTTCTCCTGGGAGGCCCATAGGGCCTTCTCTAGCCATATCCAAATACCCTCTTCATCAACATCACCTCTAAAAATATGTGCGCCCCCCCCCCATCTCGTCTCCTGGATGGGGGATATACTATGCAAGGTGTGCGGTGAGGGGGATTGGAGGGGTGTTGAGGTGGAGAGGAAACAAAGCTCAGGGGCCCTGCTTGAGATCCTGAACCGGGGGCCCCGGGCCTATGACGTTATACCACTGGTACAGCCCCATCTTTATTACACCGCTCACTGGAGATAGGTCTGTGGCATCATCAGCTCATATAGCCCCTTCTGCAGCTATCTACCAATCTTCAACATATCCTTCCAAATCCTCTATTTCGCTCATAAACATATTCACAAAAAAAAAAGCTAATCTTCATATTAAATGTTCCATCAATTCCTTCATACCAGCTGAAATTTCAAATCAACTCAACCAATGTGACCAATGAAACAAAAACGCCCCCTTTATGCGATTTCTAGTTGTTTCATATACACCAGCCCTGGCAGTCACATGTTTCAGGTAATTGGGGTGTTATGGCAGCACAAAGGAATGCGCCTGAAAGCAAATTATACATATAAATTTAAATTTTTTCAGGCTCACAAAAACAAAAAAAAAAAACAAAAAAGGAGTTTCACTTGCTCAGGGCACAGACAGAAGAGGGATTTGACCAGCTGGCCGTGCAATTAATAAAACTATTCGGGAATCATGCTTTTCTTCAGATGTTTGATGCAGTTTAACCAGCTCAGCAGGATCACAAACAAGTTTCGTCCCTTCTGAGGACTGTACAGTCCCTAAATACTTGTAGCAGTAAGTAACAGAAAGAGAGCACAAGGACACCCGCCTGATAAGCGGGGGACTACTGATGAATCACTGTTCACAAAAAAAAGCTGAATGTCTGCCATACAATGAATCCATTGACCGCCAAGGAAATGCATCGAGCTGGCCTTGTCCTAACAGTAAGTTTGGATCTTTGTTGACTGGCGTTTCTTCCATGTTTTCCCCAATGCTGCCTCTCCCCGCAGGGGCTGGATGTCAAACAGCCACTCCCAGGCCACACCCCTGGGGCCGTAACGCTGCGTCACCCCCCCATCCCGCTCGCAAGCCTCCTGCTTCAATATTCCAGAGACTATCCACTCTGGCGCTGCGGTCAGTTCAGAGGGGAGCGCTGTTTGATGAGGGCCTCTTCCAGAAAGTTGGCCATTTTCTGACAGTCGTCCTGAGGAGACACGCAAGATAGAGGTTAGGGAACACAGGGTGACAACATTTAAGAAGAACTCGACTAAAATACGACACAATCCCGTTCCCATTTCAAAAACACTTCGGCTTTCTGTTATGCCATGCCTGTAGCTGCCAGGTACATGTGCAGGAATTCTAATTTTAGCAACTTCTCTTCTTTAGCAAGTTTATGGATCAATTCATCCTAACCACTTGATTACTGGGCACTTATACCCCCTTCCTGCCCAGGCTCTCACTTTGACAATTGCGCGGTCATGCAACACTGTACCCAAACAAAATTTTTATCATTTTATTTTCAGACAAATAGATGTTTTTTCATATTTTGTTATAACATTTTGCAAACAGGTAATTTTTCTCCTCCACTGATGTGAGCTGATGAGGATGCTCTGAAGGGCACTGATAGGCTGCACTGCTGAGGTGGCAATGATGAGTGGCATTGATAGGTGGGGATGATGGAAACTGATAGGTGGCATGGAGAGGTGGCACTGATAGGGAGCACTGATGAGGTGGCACTGGCCTGCACTGATTAGGAGGCACTGATGAGGCTGCACTGAGTGGCA
This sequence comes from Lithobates pipiens, assembly GCF_037356315.1. Taxonomy (NCBI): domain Eukaryota; kingdom Metazoa; phylum Chordata; class Amphibia; order Anura; family Ranidae; genus Lithobates; species Lithobates pipiens. The sequence continues at coordinate 581,154,724 of NW_027507764.1, read as the reverse complement.
CTGATGGAAACGGATAGGCGGCACTGAGGTGGCACTGATAGTTGGCACTATTAGGCGGCGCTAATAGGCACTGATAAACGGCACTGATAGGCAGCACTGATGGGCACTGATAGTTGGCACTATTGGGCGGCGCTAATAGGCACTGGTAAACGGCACTGATAGGCAGCACTGATGGGCACTGATAGTTGGCACTATTGGGCGGCGCTAATAGGCACTGGTAAACGGCACTGATAGGCAGCACTGATGAGGAGGCACTGATAGGTGGCACCGGTGGGCTCTGATAGGTGGCACTGATTATCAGCACATGCGGGTGCTAAGGGGATAGATGTCCCTCTAATCCCTCTAGCAGATGCTGACAGCGTGAAGAAAAATAAAAAACAATAACCGGCATCTGTTTATTTCCGTGATCAGCTGTCATTGGCTGACAGCTGATCATGTGTGTAAAGGGCCTGCTGTGATTGGCCCTTTACCCGATCTATGATCGGCCGAGTCTCACGGAAGCGCAAGAACAGGAAGACGTCTACAGACGCTCTCCCAGCAATTTAATCCCGCGCTTTAGCCGTCTTTGGCTGTTGCACGGGAAGCAAGTGGTTTAACAGCAGATTTCCCATGTGGCATCAATGAAGTGGAAGATTAGCCATTTGGAATGCTGATCCTCTTCCCCATAAGCTCACATGGCCAAATACCTAGGCTGGTTATGTGAGCATCACTGGAGGAAGATATGGAAGTATTTTCTCCAGGAAGGATAATTTTCTCCTGTAGCGCCCTCCTGTGGGTCCTCTGGCTTACCTTAAAAGTCTTGGGATGGGGAGGACATGTCCTTTTGGCTTAGTTCCCCCTCACTCATGGGGGTCTCCCTTCGGGGGAGCCCCACTGGGTACTTGGGTGGGTCTGTTTTGGCAGACCCTCCAGAGAAAGGGGTTCCGTCTGGCTTCCGCTAGATGGACCCAAGTGAAAGCATCTCAGCCCCCCGTCTGGAGCCTAATGCCCCGCAGGATCAGGGTAAGGACCTTCCTATGGAGTACTAGTGTAAAACCCGTTGCATGTTTTGTGTCAAGTCTTTACGTGTGTGCACTTTTTTTGGCACCGGGTGGAGTTTTTGGGGGTGTTTCACAAAAGAACCCTCCTCGGTTAGGTTGCTAGTGAGCTTAGTGTAAATTTTGTCTTTTTGGCTCTTCTGTAGCGAGTGGAGCAGAGTGTGATTGTTTTTGCTTGTTCTGGGTCTCACAGGCTCCAGGCTCAACTACTTCTCTCTGCCTTCTATCAGGTTCTAGAATGTAGCGGGCTGGAAGAGGCAGACCCTGACCTTGAATATTTATGGGACTCAAGCCAATCTCCAGGTAGGTGTGCCCAGAGGATGGAAAGAGAGCCCATAAATAGTCTGAGGCCCGGAGCAGCTGGGTTCTTGTCCCGAAGGAGGAGATCACAGTCTGGAAGGGCCTTCAAGGCAAGTCAACTGAAACCTACAGAGAGTTCATCAAGGTCCCAGCTCAGGAGGAGCTGGGGGGGGGGGGGGCCTATGTTCCTGGAAGCAGTTCACAGTCAAGTCAATGGGATGCATTGAGGATCCGGCCTGGAGATACAGAGTAAAATGTCTCGCCAATACTGAACAGGATCAATCCAAGTATCTGGTATCTGGAGTAACAGTAAGCAGAGGCCTGGAAGTGGGATCCTAGCAGTGGCAGCCCGTCCCTTAGGGGTGCACGGGCACGGGCCCCTTATCTACATACAGAGTGCCGGATACATGGATTTTGAAACCCCCACAGGTGTTTTTTTTTTTTTTTTCAAGCATGTGATTAGAGCCAGAGGCTCTAATACTCTTCAAAAACCTGTGGTCTCGGGGGGCAGAGCACTGCGCTCTGAGCCCACCCAGTTGCGTGACAATAGCGAATGAACATTCGCTATTTTCATGCTGAATCTCCTCTCCGCCAATTAGGAAGCGGGTCACGAGACCAGTTTCCCGATTGGCCAAAACGCCAGGCGATCCTATTGGACGCCTAGGACGAGGGGGGAGAGAGGAGAGCACGATCCCGACCGACCAGCCGCCACTGTGACCATGGATGGCTCGCCCGCAGCGGCTCAGCCATCTGACACTCAAACAGGGGAGGGAGGGGAGATCGAAATCATCCTGGGCAGTTAAGGAGGCCATCTGTCTCGCGGAGGGGGGTGTGTGTTCCCCGCATTCACTCCCCCCCCCCACCGGGAGGGGGTAGGTGGAACGGCCTCATCTCCCACGGGGGGTGGCGGTATTGGTTTGCCGCCCCCCCCCATCCCGCCCCAATTATCGAGCCTCAGCCGCCACTAAATCCCAGTGACTTTCTGCTGTTTGACCCCTTGTGTGACTGTTAGTGTTGTGAAGTGGGATTTGCCCTACTGGGAGTCCCAGAGGTATTTGTGCCTTCCAGTCTCTGCAAAGATGGGTGGTGTCCCTGAGCAGAGCAGGCAGATTAGAAAGAGACCTCCAAACAGTTTGTGCAGAAAATTCTGGAGTATCCCAAAGCTTTCCCTGAACCCCATCCACATTTATCTAGCAATAAAGCCTAAAAAGACATCCACTGCTTGGTTATTGTGCTGCCGTGTCTCTGGCTGTTGTGCACCGACTTGGTAATGGAACCGGGGAAAAATCTTCGGGGCCCATCAGAGGTCTGCGCTGCACTCCCTTCTGCTACGCTTTATTTATCTATCCCAGCATGTCGGTTAGGTTAGGTATTTGTGTATCTTTCCTCTGTTTATATCAAGGCTCCAGTAGCCTGTGGAGCGTTCAAAGGAATATTCACTTCTATGCTATTTAACCGCTTGCCCTCCGGAAATATTTACCCCCCCGTTCATGACCAGGCCATTTTTTTGCTTTTTTGGCACTGTGTCACTTTAGCTGACAATTGTGCGGTCATGCAACGCTGTAAATAAATGTAATTTTTGTCATTATAGTCCCACAATTAGAGCTTTTAGTGGTGTTTGATCACCACTAGGATTTTTTATTTTACGCTATAAACAAAACAATACTTACAATTTTGAAATAAAAATAAAATGTTTTACTTTCTGCTATAAAATATTATCCAGTAAAAAAAAAAGAAAAAAAAATCAAATTTCTTTATAAATTTAGGGGCCAATATGTATTCTGCTACATATTTTTGGTAATTTTTTTTTCCAATAAGCATATATTGATTGGTTTGCGCAAAAGTTATAGCGTCTACAAACTATGGTATATACTGGAATTTTTATTTTTATATACTAGTAATGGCGACGATCAACAACTGCAATATTGCCACGGATGGTCAGGACACTAACTGACACATTTGGCACTTTTTGGGAACCAGTGACACTAATACAGGGATCAGTGCTAAAAATATACACTGTCACTGTACTAATGACCAGTGGCGGCTGGTGTTTTTTGCACCGGCACTTACCCCATCGGTTTCAGGTGGATGGCCTCCTACAGGCGGCAGGTTACGGGCTCATACGAGCGGCAGGTTACGTGCCCCTATGTGCAGAATGCAGCGGCTCCTGTGTCTTCTCTGCATCCCAGCGGCTTATGCCATGCGGCTCCTCCTCCCCCTAGATGTCCAATAGGATTGCCTGCCTTTTCAGCCAATCAGGTGACCGGTGTCAAAACCCGCTTCCTGATTGGCACGCTATGTGACCTGAGCCCTGGCTGTAATTGGTGCTTAAAAAAAAAAAAAAGCCCCTCCGCATTGCAATCCATGCGCCAGTGTCCTGAAAGGGGCCAGATGCATGGATGGGGGGGGCGGTACCTGTGCGCCCTTAATGGACGGGCCACCCCTGCTAATGACGCTGGCTGAGAAGGGGTTAAACATCTAGGGCGATCAAAGGGTTAACTGTGTGCCTAACCTGTGTTTTTTTTTTTGTTTACTATGTGGTGCTCTCACTAAGGGTTGTGCTGGATTTTATTCCATGCTTTTAGGGCCACAAAATCCAGCACACCCCCCCCCCCCCCCCCGACAGGACGGAGCTTTGTTTACATTTGCAGAGCTCCACCCAGCCTCTCTCACATCACCGATGAGTAGGTGCCAACGGACATCCATTGGCTGGCACCCACTGATCGGCTTGTGCTGTGTCTAATCACAGCACAGCCCTGACAGGCGTGCCCCCAACCCGGAAGCGTCTGTGTAGTGCCATATTTTGCTCCCCATCGTAGAATGCTCCGGAAGTGACGTTGTGGCCAGAAAACTGCGCATGCGCGATGCGTTCCAAACACTTGCGCCATGCGTTCCAAAGGATTTGCGGCAACGCAGTTCAGTGAAACCGTCAGATAATGTCAAGGAAGTGATGTTAAACTTTAGACGGAGCAGAGAGCGGTGGAGAGAGAGCGGATAACTGTTGCTCGGGGAGGGGACTACCTCCCCTATGTGGATTCGAGGAGGGAATTTAGTGGTTTTAGTGGTCTGCATTGCCGCAAATCCTTTGGAACCCTCCCATCAGCCAAGGTTCCCTATTGGTTCCATAATGGAATGTCTCACTGACCAGCAGGGAGCCTTAGAAGGTGGGAGAAGATAGGCCCAAGTAAAACGTTTACAGATTTTCATATTGATCCAGCTGTCCATCTCTCTGGATCTACTCATCTTCATGTATCACTGGTGATGTCTGCGAAGGTTATCATGTATCCCAGATTCATGCATGGATCTATCCATTGGATATAGGCAGGGCCATCTTTAAGGCAGGACAAAAGGGGCAGCTGCCCAGGGCCCTGTCATTGTTGTGGGGCCCAAAGCAGCTGCCTCATACTTGCCAACTATCCCAGTTTACATTCGCTTGTCTCTTGAAGTTTTAGTCCTGTGCTGTGTCCTGATATCTCAGTGTGAAGTGCTGGTACTAATGCTGCCCAGCTCTGCCCTATTGTTGTGTACAGATGACTCACCTGTAGACCCTGTGTTTACATGTAAATACTAGCATTCATATGTAAATAGAAGTCACATGCATATGTAAATAGCTGAGGCCAATGGCATTTATATGTAAATAAAGGCAGCATTCATAGATATATCATGCCCCCCTGCAGTGAGGAGATGTGCTGTAACCTACAGCAACCAGTGAGCAGTATTACTGTACAGTAATCTCTAGCAGCCAATCAACAAGCAGAAATGTGCTGTAACCTCTAGCAACCATTCAGTAAGCAGTAATGATATGCTTTAACCTCTGGCAACCAATCGCAATCGCTCCCTGATCTGATATAGTATTCTGATTTTAAGTCTAGCTGCTATTTATTTTATGTCTCAGAGAAGGTGGAGAGCGAAATTGCATGGGGGGGGGTGGGGCCCTAAGAAATTGTTTGCCCAGGGTCCAATCAATATTAAAGACGGCCCTGCATATAGGGGGTGACGAGGGGAAAGGGGGCACCCCTGGTCATAGTATATCTAGTAGTTGGTCACATTCAACTAGACTTGTTCTATAGTATTGAAGATTTGTAGTTTCTCCAAGACCATCTTTGGTGTCAGAACACCTATCTTAAGTTCTTGACACCAAGGATGGGATCAGGAGGCATAACTGAAACCTTCAGGGTACCTGATCACCGGGGCACTTTCCATCGGTCCCAGGGCCCTTTCCACTGATCATGGGGCCCTTTATAAACCGCCATTCCACGAGCGGTCGCAACTTTGAAGCATGACATGTTGGGTATCAATTTACTCGGCGTAACATTATCTTTCACAATATAAAAAAAAAATTGGGCTAATTTTACTGTTGTCTTTTTATTCAAAAAAGTGAATTTTTTCCCCCAAAAAAGTGCGCTTGTAAGATCGCTGCGTAAATACGGTGTGAAAAAAGGTATTGCAATGATCGCCATTTTATTCTCTAGGGTGTTAGAAAAAAAAAATATATAATGTTTGGGGGTTCTAAGTAACTTTCTAGCAAAAAAAAAAAACTGTTTTAAACATGTAAACTCCAAATCTGAAAAAGAGGCCTGGTCCTTAAGTGGTTAAAGGATTACTACCATTGGCAGGGCAGTGTGCATTCAGCTGCAAGTACTCTATGTATTAGGAAGCATCATAGATGAGGAGATGGAGAGGACGCTGCAGGACACTCGCCTGCTTAGCCTTAAATCCACACGGCATTCTACAGGAACATCTGCTTTTAGGCCCGTCTTTGACCTATCTAAAGGATCTTAACCCTTGACAGGGCAGTATGCTCTCAATTGTCAGCACTCTGTATATTGGGAATCGCCGTAGGTGTGGAAGAAATGGAGAGGACGCTGTAGGACACCCGTCTGCTCAGCCTTCAATCCACGCAGCATCCAGCAGGATCATCTGCTTTTAGGCCCCCGACGTTGACCTGCCTAAAGGGTATAAGCCCTTGACAGGGCAGTATGCTCTCAACTACCAGCACTCAGTATATTGGGAAGCATAGTGGGTGTGGATGAGATGGAGTGGATGCTGTAGAACACTCGCCTGCTCAGCCTTCAGTACACACATCCCGCAAAAATGTCTGCTTCTCCTTTTATTGTCATTCACATTGGAGGGCCATGCAATTTAAAGAGGAAGTAAACCCTGATGAGTTTTACTTCCTCTTTCATTTCCTGCAAAGGTAAAGCATAATGGGCTAGTATGCATCGCATCGTAGTCCATTATGTGTCACTTACCTGACACAGGAGCCAGGGAAGTCACCGCTGTCCCCTGTAGTCCGGCGCATCCATCTTCTCGGTGGCTCTCGCTGCTCCGCCGCTGTCATTCGGCGAAGCCGCAATGACGTTACTCCCACGCATGCGCACGGGAGCCGCCACGCGCGGCATATTTGCCGTTGACGGGTGCCGCGCTCAGTGCGCCTGCGCGCCGTAGACAGCGTTGCCTGTCTTTCGGCTAATATCTCCTAAACCGTGTAGGTTTAGGAGATATTTCTTGGACCTACAGGTAAGCCTTAATCTAGGCTTACCTGTCAGTCAAAGTGTGTTGTAAGGGTTTACAACCACTTTAAACTCATTTCCAGATAAAAGGATAAAATGCTGACTGTCGGCTTGGTGTCTCACTGCACTCGGTCTATATGGAGAGATACCCGCTGACAATGCGTGTCACTTCTTATACGTATTGTCTTTGGCAAGAAGGCAAAATAAACTCCTGAGTCAAGGTTCAGCGGTGTGTGGCCAGCTCCATGTTTCCAGTAATAGGGAATCATGGAAAGTGATATGGGAGGTGGCTGCCATGAAAGTTTTGGGACTCATCTCTTCAGGGAAGCCTACCATGTCTCCAACTAATCTCCTACCACTTCCATCAGCTCATTTCCCCACAGTTACAACCTTTTGTACCCCCCTATTAGATTGTAAGCTCTTCTGAGCAGGGCCCTCTTAATCCTCTTGTATTTTATTGTATTGTAACTGTATTGTCTCCTTTTATATTGTAAAGCGCTGCGTAAACTGTTGGCACTATTTAAATCCCGAATAATAATAATAATAATAATATATCTTTTGCAGTAGAGGCTGAAATAATGTATATGGCCAATTACCTACATAACTACAGTGGCTTAGTAGCGAACACTTATGTTTAGCAGAACTGGGGTCCTCAGTTTGATTCCCACCCAGGACACTCCCTACATGGAGATTGCATGTTCTCCCCATGCATGTGTTGAATTCTCCTGGGTACTCCATTTTCCTCTCACACTCCATAGATACGCTGCTATATTATTTGAATCCCCTCTAAAATGGCCCTAGTATACAGTGCCAGGAAAAGGTCATCCAGCGTCCAGGGCAAAGATGCCAAATTGTGCTCCCTCCCCTTAGGGTTAGGGTCAAGGTGCCCCCATCCCTGCAATAAACCAATGCACCCAGGATAGCTTCCCTCCTGCCCCCCCCCCCCATCCCAGCTCTGCTAGTATAGTATGTGCTAGTATAGTATGCTAGTATGTGTGAATGCATGTTAGATAAGGACCTTAGACTGTAAGCTGTTTGAGGGCAGGGACTGATGAGAATGTACAGTATGGGATGTGTTGCATAAAGTGTTAGCGCTATTTAAATACCTGAAATAAAAGTAAATGTGATGCCTATACTGATGGAACAGAGCTGACATGTTCTCTTTACTCTCGATTTATAAAAAAAAATAAAACTAGCCTCATGGGTACACTCCTCACTTATCAGGTATTCCCCCCATAGCGGGGACTTTGCCATCTTGAATTGTCTCCAAAGAGAATTTATAATTTTTTTAACACCTATTCTCTATTGTGTTCCAAACAAAAGGCTAAAAAATTATTATTATTTTTTTAATTGTGTAATTTAAGCAAAATATACAAGTATGAATTAGAGCTTCCAGATATTTTCCATTTACACCTGCAGCCACCAGGGGATGAGCTTCAAGTAAGAACAGCAGCTTTCTGGTGACCCCCGGTAACAGCTGTAAAAACTGGCCTTAGAGCAATAGAGATCAGATTGTGAAGACTGTACAATAGTTAAAAATAATTCAAACAGTGGCAGCCGATGCTCAATTTTCTTGGGGTGGTGGCCTGCGGCCCCCCGCAGCCAGCCAGCCCGACCGTACTTACCCCATCCAGGCTACAGCGGCTACCACTCTACATCTCCTCCCAAGTACCGGTGGTCACTTCTCTTCCCAAGCCAATCGGTACTTAGGAGTCGTGGCCAATCGGGTCTTAGGACTCCCGGCCAAACGGTTCTCAAGACATGCTCCTTGATTGGCCGGGAGGAGAAACAGGAAGACATTAGCGAATATTAATTCCCTATTGTCACACAACTGGGTGGGCTTGGGGGCCGCAGTGCTCTGCCCCTTGAGCCCAACCCTATTTGAAGCCATTTAGCCATGTGCTTAAAAAAAAAAAAATACATTGGAATCCTTGCGTCCCACATGTATATTAGGGGCCGGGCACATTGATTAGGGGGACGGCACCCCTGGGCCCCTAATGGAGCGACCGCCACGGAATTCAAATAAAGTCTGCAAAGGTTTACAGTTATCCAGGTCATGGTATTGATAGTAGCAGGACTTTTTCTCAGCGTGAACACGGGAGAATGCAGTTCTGGCACCTCCACCACTGAATGGCAAGGGGTGCTGGGGTATGTTGGAGGGTCTATTAATGCTGGCTGCTGGGGAATCCATTGTTGGATTGCTGGAGGGAATCTATTTTTGTGGCAGTCTACGGTTTCTGGTGGGGGAATCCATTGTTGCTGGGGTGGGGGGGGGGGGGGGGGCAATTGTTGCTGAAAGGAATCTACTGTTGAAGGAGGGGATCTATTGATGCCGGTTGCTGGGAGATCTATCTTACTACTTTCCTTGTTATCATTAACAAAGTCTATACAAATTACTTAGCAACACATAATGCTACTTGGCTCTATATTCTCTAAAAGGGGTGCTACTGAGAGGTGGGTAGGGGGTAGAATCAAGGAACGGTATTCAGAGGTGGGTAGGGGGGTGGAATCAAGGAACGGTATTCAGAGGTGGGTAGGGGGTAGAATCAAGGAACGGTGTTCAGAGGTTGATAGGGGGCGAGACCAAGGAACGATGTTCAGAGGTGGGTAGGGGGGTGGAATCAAGGAACGGTGTTCAGAGGTGGGTAGGGGGGTGGAATCAAGGAACGGCATTCAGAGGTGGGTGGGGGATGGAATCAAGGAATGGTGTTCAGTGGTGGGTAGGGGGTGGCACCAAGGAACATTGTTCAGAGGTGGGTAGGGGGCGGAATCAAGGAACGGTGTTCAGAGGTTTGCAGGGGGTGGAATCAAGGAACTGCGTTCAAAAGTGGGTAGAGGGCGGAGACAAATAGTGACTCAGAAGGGAGGAGTTCCTATACCTATTTTCTGAGAAAAAAAGCCCTGGGTAGTAGTAATTATATATAATTATTTAGTTGGACCTAGTATAAAGGTTAAGGTATGTTCTCGCCAATCATTTGATTTGATGAGGCTACTTGGATGAGTAGGGAAACAGCTTCAACATTACAAACATCTAGTTTAATGCGTCATACTACAAGCCAATTAATATAAAATTGCCCGGAACCACTACACTGTTACATTAAAGAACTATTGGTCATGCTGGCAGATAGGGCATGCTGGAAGTTGCAGTCATGAATAAGGGCCTGTGGTTCTCCAACACAGAGAATATAAGTTGGAATCACATACAATGACATGGCGTATCTGTGCAATGGATTCTAGGAAACCTTACCTCGCTGATAAAGCCGTAGTGGACGAGTTCAGAGGCCAGCGTCTGAGAGCTTTCATCTGTAGGAAGGAGGAGAGGAATTGGTCAGTTATTGGACACATGGTTGGAGACCTTGGAGACTGGTACCCTCTGTGGACAACAGACTGCCCATTGTTCTGCCACAAAACCACTGCGTGCTCGGCATCAGGCACAGTGGATGGGAAGGAAAGGGGGGGGAAGGGGGAGCAACTGAACATTAGCCTCCAAGTCTTTTTTTATAATGCTTTTCTCCCATGTCTTGGAGCAACATTAAAGGACAACTACACCTTTGGTATAATCACGCTGTAATCAATTTCCCCCCTGATTCATGAGTGCAGTCAATCTGCTCAGATACTTACCTTTTTTCTTATTCCAGAAATCTTCACTGTGCGAATGATATGGGGCCATGGCATGCAGTTTTGGAAACGACCCAGTATTATATGATTATGTCTTTACTAAAAACAATGCTGCATATACAAACTATTGGCAGTTACAGGAAAACAATACAAGACATACAAATATGCACACATGCACATCCTACCTATCCTTTCCTAGCAAATACACTAATCTGTATGTAAGCAGGTGCAGTTGGCTGGCCACTAGATGGCGCTGCTCCCCTTGTAGTATGGAACAGGGAAAAGTTATAAGCAAGTGATAGTTCCCCCTTTTGGAGAAGTCCCTCTTCAGTGATGTCATGGGGGTGTAGTCATTGCTCATATAAAAGGCAGGATGGGAGAAGCTCTTGTGAGTCGGGACATGAGAGCCAAACACCCCACACATCTGTATGTTAGCTATTGAAAAGGCCCTGGACAGGGCATAAGGCCCTGGGTGAAATAGTCCAATACCCAGAAGAGCTGGCTGTAATCATCCCGTCTCACTAAACATGATTTAAGTGAACAGGGAACAGAGAACATGGTCTAACTAGACTAGGAGTGGAATGCGAATAGCCTTTTAAGCTAAGCCAAGGGTTCTCTGTTGTGAGTACTACTAATACCCCTGGGACTTCTAGTGACACCTGGGTGAAGAATACATAGTCTAGAAGAAGTGCAGCTGCAGCAGTCCCGTCTCTGGAACGACATGAATGGAGCCGTGAGCTGGATGCGGAAAACGTAATGGGCGGGCCAGAGCTCTCCGAGTACTGATGATGACCCAGGGGAATGAGAGAGTGACATTATAGAGCTGTGCTCCAACAGTCATGCTCCCAAGAAGAGGAGAAGGACATTAAGGGAAGATGGGCTAACAGTGATGTGCAATGTGCAGCACATTTGAGTGCTGCAGATCGTCCACTATATGTGATTGGAGAAATATTCCAAGCGACACAGGATAGTGTGTCTGTCATGGTCCATGGTCAGGCTCAGAGACCAGTAGATATAGCAGTAAAAAAAAATAAAAAAAACACCAACCAGCTGGATAGGTATACAAGCAGCCTGGTGGATGACGGGGGCTCACCCAAGGTGCGGGATCTAAGTACTAACCGGTATTTACCAGAGCCCATTATGTTGGAGATGGGTTTTGCCGCATGTTAGTACCAGGTTTCAGTCCTCAGGATCGCCCTACTGGGTAGTAAGCAAGCCGAGATCCAATAGCAGATGTAGCAGGTAGGGATCTAGGTGAAGCACAGTCAGTATACAAGCCAAAGGTCGGTAACAAGTGGTTGCAGGTTGGGATCAAGGAAAATCATTGTCGAGGAATAAGCTGAAGGACAGTAACGAGTGGTAGCAGAGATACGGACAGCAGTGAATGAATGAATGAAATAATTTGTATAGCGCACAACACAAACAATCTCCTCAAGGCGCTGCGAAGAGCTTTTGTTGTCCAGCTTCTAGAAGAGGAAGGTCTTGAGTTTTTTCCTGAAGACCAGGTGGTTTTCCTCCAAGCGGATGTTGGTTGGTAGAGCGTTCCATAGCCGTGGTCCTTGGACAGCGAATCTCCGATCCCCTTTGATTTGTACTGGGATTTGGTAATGAGGAGAAGGTTTTTGTTAGATGATCGAAGGCTGCGGTTGGGTGTGTAGCGTTTTATTTTCTCAAGTAGGTATTGAGCGTCTCGATGCACGCATTTGTGGGTGAGGCAGAGGGTCTTGAATGTGATTCGATTCTTTACGGTTAGCCAATGTAGGCTCCTCAGGGAAGGGGAGATTGATTCCCAGGGTTTTTTCCCCGTTATCAGCCTTGCTACCGTGTTTTCGATAAGTTGTTGCGCAAGTTGATATTGGGGTAATCCTATGTAAAGGGAGTTTGCATAGTCAAGTCGTGAATTAATGATTGTTCCAACTACCACTGCTTTGTCCTTTTTTGGGGTGACAGGGATGAGTCTGCGTATTTGAGCATCCATAGACATTTGTGAGTCAAAAATGACGCAGAGACTTTTGGCCTTGGTCCTTGGGGAGATGGTCTGCCCAAAGATGGTGGGTGATGTCCAGGAGGTGTTGGTTTGGGAATTATGGTTTGCGCGTAGGATAAGAAGCTCTGTTTTTGATTCGTTGAGTTTGAGGGGGTTGGTGGTCATCCAGTCTTCTATCAAAGTGAGGCAATTTTCTAGTTGTTGATGATGGTCTCTTTGTCCGGTGATACGGAAATAAAGTTGCATGTCGTCCACGTACGAGTGGAAGCAGAGGTCTGATAATCTGATGATTTGGAGGAGTGGGCGGATGTATATGTTGAAGAGGACTGGCGACAAAGGCGATCCTTGAGGGACACCGCAGGCGACTGCCTGTGTTTCAGAGGGGAATTCTCCTAGTTTTACGGTCTGTGAACGATTTCCTAGGAAGGACACGAACCATTGAAGATCAGAGCCTGTGACTCCTGCAACTTCTGTGAGGCGGCTAAGTAGAGTATTGTGGTCCATTGTATCAAACGCTGCACTAAGGTCCAACAGTACCAGGAGACATGAACCTCTGTCATCTGCTGCTTCGAGGGCGTCGTCCCATGTCTTGAGGAGTGCTGTTTCTGTTCCATGGCCCGGGCGGATGCCTGATTGCAGCGGGTCCAGGAGTTTGTGTGTATCCAGGTGGAGTTGTATCTGTCCGCTTTCTCCATGATCTTGGAAATGGTGTTGAGGCTTGTTATCGGGCTATGGTTGTTTGGGTCCTAAGGGTCGAGGTTAGGTTTCTTTAGCAGGGGTTTGACGATGCCTTGTTTAAGGGTGCCAGGAACAATCCCTTCTTAAAACGACTGGTTAATGAGGTGCGTTATAGTGGGGGCCACGATATCGGAACATTCTTTCAGGAGTTTAGTGGGAATGATGTCAATTGGTGATGTACTGTCTCAAAGTTTTTTGATGATGTGTTTAATGGTGTATACGGTAATTGGTGTCAGAGAGAACTTCGGCGGTTGTGGGATGTTGGTGTAGATATCTTCTTTTTTCTTTTGTTGGCTGATGTTGGCTGTTTTTTTCTGATGAATTGTTTCCCTGATGGTTTTGATTTTGTCGATGAAAAAGTCTGACAGTTCATTGCAGTAATCTTGGGTTTTGTTTGCTGGGGGCTCTAAGCATACCGGGTTCATCGGTTGAGTGACTAATTTAAAAAGTTCACGAGGGTGGTTTAAGGCCGTTGAGATCGTATATGAGAAATGATCCTTTTTAGCTTTGAAGATTGCTTTGTGATAATTCTCCGTGAGTCCTTTGTAGTTTGAGTGGTTTTCCTCAGTGGGATTTCTTCTCCATGTTCTTTCAGCTCTTCTGAGTTCTTGCTTTTAGTAGAGAGAGGGAGCCATTAAACCATCCCGAGTTTTTTTTCCTGATGAGAGTCCTGCGTTTTGGAGCTACTGAGTCTGCTGATTGTAGTAATGCCTTGTTCAGGGAGTTGAGTGTTTGCTCCAATGAATGGCTTAAATTCAGTGTTGTTATCTTCTTGGATAAAATGGTTTTGAAGGTTTCGGAGTGTAGTTTCTTCTGCTATCTGGTCCAATGCATTGTTGTTGCAGGTTTCCGTTTTTCGTGGCAGATGATGGAGGAGATTTTGAATTTGATGGCGTGGTGGTCCGTCCACGGTAATGTCATGTTGTCTAGTATATTTATGGCAATATTTTGTTTGAAGATGAGGTCCAGGGTGTGTCCTGACCCATGTGTGGGTGCCTTTAAGGAAAACTGCTGGTGAAGCTGAATGTTTGTGCTTAAGAGGGTGTGAAATAGTTCTGGAGGGGGGGGCTGCTGACCTACTGCCCTCCCGTTGATCCAGAGGAAGGCAGAAAACCCCTAGCTGTGCCGGCCAATTGCACCAGTGGGGAAAAAATTCCTTCCTGACCCCCGGAGGCGGTCGGACCATAGACCTTGGGGGATGCTGGGGGGGGGGGATTTCCGTGAGCTTACCTGATTGTGGTGGCCCTGGTTGGCTGTGAGGTGGGTCTGTTGTGGTGGCCCTGGTTGGCTGTGAGGTGATGAGGTGTGAGGTGATCCTGGCTTCCTGTATCACCTGGCGCCTCTGGGGACCGTTGCGGTTGCTACAGGCAGCGGAGTTCTTGGTCTGGAGGGGCCCTTCGGCCTGCTGGGATGAGGGAGTTCGGGTAAGCTGGGAGGTGGGCTCACTTGGGCTTGCGTGGGCTGGGGCTCAGACTGGTGAAAAAGGGACCAGTTCCCCTTAGGACCTGCTGAGGGGGGTCCCGAGGGCTCAACCGAGGTCCTGGTAACGTTGAATTACAGTATCTGGAGGGGCTGGGTGTACCAAGATGGCCGCCGGGCTAGGCCGGAGCCACGGGCTATCCTAGTCTTGGCTCCCAATCCTGATGTAGGTCATTCGCAGATGCAGGGGGGTTTGGTCGGCATGGGAGCCCAGGCCTGCCGTGGCTAATGGCTGTGATGAGGGGGCGAGCTGGCAGGTGGTGAGCAGTGAGTGATCCGGGCTACGCTGGCGCCGCTGTGTTTCCTGAGCGCCCGGAGAGGCTGGCAGGCAGGTAGCGGTGTCGGATCGTGTGATAGAGGTGGCTAGGGGGATAGCGTTCCTAGACCCCCGTGCCCGGGGGGGGGGGGGCGCTATAATCCCTATAATTGCCGGTTCAGCAGTAAGAGTGACAAGAGCAAAATATTGGCTGGAGAGAGCATAATAATCTGGCAAATAGGAAGTGCAGAAAGATAAGTTCATCTTGGTCTCATCAGACCACAGGACATGGTTCCAGTAATCCATATCCTTAATCTGCTTGTCTTCAGCAAACTGTTTGTGGGCTTTCTTGTGCATCATCTTTAGAAGAGGCTTCCTTCTGGGATAACAGCCTCCTCATTGGCTGAGACAACAGCGGGAGCCATTGGCCAGTGAGCCAATGAGGTCCAACGAGCTCACTGTGTCTGAATGGCCACACAAAGAAGCAGCTCAGCTCAGGGTGACCCCATAGAAAGCTGCTTGCTATGGGAGCACTTGGAAGGAGGGAGGGGCCAGGAGTGCCAGCGAAAGATCCGAAAAGAGGAAGATTGGGGCTGATCTTTGCAAAATCCCTACACAGAGCAGGTAAGTATAACACAATACAAAATAGCAGTGCTATAGGAACGTGAATTAAAAATAAGTACTCCAAAAACAGTCAATGTGTGTAAACTAAAATACACAAACAACATGGGTGATAGCACTGAAAGATCCGTCCATGACTAGCACATAAATGTAGGTTCTTGTGATATGACACCTCTTGAGGACAGTGCACCTCCACCACATAAAATGCGTGCCACCAGAGGGCAAGCTTTTAGGAGCCTACAGCTAATTACCCAGCCAGGGCCTTTATCCAAAAAGAAGTTGATTATCCACAGATAATGATGGGAAAAGTCTTGGACTAAGTACCAAAAAGCCTGGGAGACTCGGGCATCAACCACCAAGGGAAGAGGTCAGACACCACAGAATGGAAGATAAAAACGATCATAAAATACAGCCGGCCACCAAGCGAACACCCGTCCACTAAGTATGATGCGATGACATCAGCACCTTAACCTCCCTACGTGTGTTTCGTCACAAGCGGACATCGTCTCTGGGAACATGTTGGTTGTTAGAAAAAAAAAAAAAAGTTCACACCGACTGCGGGAACTTGCACGATTTCATTCCCGCATGTCAGTCCCAATTTCGTGGGCGATTTTTAGAGACATCAGTGCGGGTTTCTGCACAGATGTCAATGGAAATCGCATTCCCCGAAATTGCCAAAAGTAGTACAGAAACTACTTTTGGAAAATCAGTGCGGCGTCACACCAATTAGGACGGTGCCATTGCTGGCAATTGCCGCTGATGTGGCATGCAATTTCACATGTCAAATCGTATATGCCAAATCGCACCAATGTGAACCAGGGCTTAATATCACTTTAAAGATCAATCAAAATAGATCACAATTAGCAAGACACTTTATAGAATAATAGTGTATAGTATCTCAATTGAAATGTACTATTAATGATTTGGAACTGAAGAGGGGACAGCGATGTACAATTAAAAAGAAAGGAAGTCCTTTGGGCGCACAAATTAGGTGCATTATATCCATCGGGACTAAATTGTGATTTTGATTGATATTCAGAATTAGTTTTTTGTCACGATGTGCTAATATATTTTCAGTTGTGAATTTGAAGTTCTCTGCCTTTGATGTTTGTCTTTTGAATATCGGAGAAAGGCGACTGGCGTCTCTCATTAGTATTACTGTTTATTCTCTGCAGTTGCTGCTTTGTATGAATGTGATGACTCATACATGTATCACACCATTTCCTGTCTAATCCCTATTCATGGGGTATGTTATGAAAATGTGTTGAGATCTGCTGTTTGGCCTGACGAAAGGCACAGTGCCCAAAACCGCAGCCAATTTGTATATGTATATGTTCTTGTGAAGTAAATAAATCTGTACTTAAAGCGGTAGTAAACCCGCACATTTTTTTTTTTTTAAACCTGCAAAGAAAAAGGCATAATGAGCTAGTATGCACCGCATACTAGCTCATTATGAAATACTTACCTTGGAACGAGGCCCCGACATCTGGCCCGATCCACGCCGAGGGAGCTGACATGCTCCCTCGGCGTTTCTTCCGGGTATCGCGGCTCCGGCGCTGTGAGTGGCAGGAGCCGCGATATCGTCACTCCCGCGCATGCGCGCGGGAGATTTCAGTCCGGCCGCTGCCGGATTTTGACGGCGAGAAACCCCTTGTGCGCATGCGCCGCTGCAGTCAGCGGCGCATACCGAGGGGAATATCTCCTAAACCGTACAGGTTTAGGAGATATTTTTTTTACCTACAGGTAAGCCTTATTATAGGCTTTCCTGTAGGTAAAAGTTAAAAATGTGGGTATACAACCACTTTAAAGTGATAATAAAGGCAGTCCCCCCCGATGGCACTGTCTGCTCCCTCCTCTGTGTGTCTTCTCAGCAGGGTGCTAAAGAGGCACCCATGCGTGCATGCTCCCGACCTGGAGCTGCGTGCATCCATAGACACACACAGCTCAAATAAGACAAGCCTCCAGCTTCCTCCTTGACTGACCGCAGCAGAAGCCTGCGACTATCCCTGCGCTCATTGTCTCCTGTGAGACCCAGTGGCGGTGCGCCCATTAAGGGCGCATGGGTGCCACCCCCTCTGTCACGCCACCCCCCTCTATGAATAATGGATAGATTCATGCATTTAATGGGCACAAGTGGTGGCATGGCATATGATGGGCCACAAGCGGCCGCATATGATGGGCCACAAGCGGCCGCATATGATGGGCCACAAGCGGCCGCATATGATGGGCCACAAGCGGCCGCATATAATGGGCCACAAGCGGCCGCATATAATGGGCCACAAGCGGCCGCATTTGATGGGCCACAAGCGGCCGCATTTGATGGGCCACAAGCGGCCGCATTTGATGGGCCACAAGCGGCCGCATTTGATGGGCCACAAGCGGCCGCATTTGATGGGGCACAAGCGGCCGCATTTGATGGGGCACAAGCGGCCGCATTTGATGGGGCACAAGCGGCCGCATTTGATGGGGCACAAGCGACCGCATTTGATGGGGCACATGTGGCTGCATTTGATGGGGCACATGTGGCTGCATTTGATGGGGCACATGTGGCTGCATTTGATGGGGCACATGTGGCTGCATATGATGGGGCACAGTGACGGCATTTGATGGGCACAATGGCTGCAATTGATGGCACAGCGAGGCTGAAATTGATGGTTTGTTTTTTTCCAGTATTTTTCAGTTTGTTTGTGCCCCCGAAAATATTTTGAGCACCTCTCATGTCTGGAAGTGAGAGGAGAATTGCTGCAGCCAGGGTGGCGCTGGATCGGTGAGAGGAGTCATGGGAGGAGAGGATGGGAGTAGAAAAAGTAGTGGGAAGTTTTTGTTACCTTAATACAGGAAATGCATTAACTGCTTACTGACCAGCCGCCATCATTATACTGCGGCAAGTTGGCCCCCCTGCGCAAATCATCGTTGGTGTACATTGGCCGCTCTCTCATTCTGATAGGGAAGTAGAGAGAGATCCGATGTTCCTACTGATCAGGTACAGCGATCTCTCCCCCCCCCCCCCCCCCGCAGTTAGAAACCGCTCTAGGGAACACATTTAACCCCTCCATCGCCCCCTAGTGTTAACCTCTTCCTTGCCAGTGACATTTATACAGTAATCAGTGGCTATTTTTAGCTCTGATTGCTGTATAAATGTCACTGGTCCCAAAAAGTCTCAAAAGTGTCCAATCTGCCCCCCCCCGCAATGTCACAGTCCCGCTAAAAATCACAGATCACCGCCATTACTAAAAATGCCATAAATCTATTCCGTATTTTATAGACACTATAACCTTTTGCGCAAACTAATCAATACACTCTTATTGTGATTTTATTTATTTTTTTAACCAAAAATATGTAGAAAAATATATATTGGTCTAAACTGATGTAGAATTTTTTTTTTGGGGGGGGGGATATTGTTTGTAGCAAAAAGTATATATTTTTTTCAAAATTGTTGCTCTTTTTTGTTTATAGTGCAAAAAAATAAACGCAGAGGTGATCAAATACCCCCGGAAGTAATCTCTATTTGTGGGAAAAAAGGACAAATTTTGTTTGGGTACAAGGTCGCACGACCGCACAATTGTCAGTTAAACGACGCAATGCCGCATCATCAAAAATGACCTTAAGGGGTTAAATCCTTTTGGTCTTTAAGTGATTAAGGTAAAAAAAAAAAAAAAAAAAAGAATTTAGAGCCAATTTAAAGTGTTTTGTCCCATATGAGTATAGCAGCGTAACGTGCTACCAGACTGGACTCCCTTTCAACATATCTAAAACAATCCTCTTAAAATCCAATGCAGCCAGGTAGGCCCCATCCCAAGTTATTGTAGGGACGGAGCAGCTGTTGGGACCAGCGCCCCCCCCCCCTGTGATGAGTAGACATGTGCAATTTGTTTCGTTCCAAATTCATTTTTCATCAGAATTCAGCATATTCATTCATTCAGAAGAATCCGAACGAAAGACTATTTGCCGAATTTTCTAAAAGAAGAAGAATTGGAAAAAAAAAAAAATGCGAAAATCAGAAAAAATAAAAGAAAATCGAAAAACAAGAGCGAAAATCTGAAAACTCAAAAATCCAAACCACCCAAAAACATTCAAACTTTGTTTTTCTAAAAATCCTCTCCCTACAATTAAAATACCACCCACTGCGTGGCACTTCCTTACCTGCGAGCCCTCGACGAACAAAGGCATAACGATCTTTTATGCTCTTCTGCAGGACAAGAAGTCCTTCACGAAGACTAAACAGATCAATTCTTGGGAAGCTGACTTAGGAAATACATTCCCAGATGATCAATGGACGACAGCTTTTCGCGAGATCCAAAAAGCCTCACGCTCTATCAGTTACTGGGCCATGACTATTAGAATTATCAATAGATGGCAATACACCCCTTGTAGATTGTCGAAAATCTTTCCACACACCTCAAAACTATGCTGGAGGAACCGCGGGCAATCAGGCCACTTACTCCATAGGTTTTGGGAATGCCCTAACCTAATAAGTTTTTGGAACCAAGTATTCCAACTCATAACATCCCTCACGGATATCAATACTCTTCCTAACCCAGCTTTAGCGATCCTACACATAGGTATTGATAAATTTCCTCACAATATGAGGGCGGTAGTTTCCAACATTCTCCTGGTGGCCAGATCCTCGGTTTTGCAACATTGGAAAACTGCCCTGACCATAAGTGCCGGTTCACACAGGGGCGACGCGACTTGCAGCGCGACTCACAGACGCGACCTGCACACGACTTCAGCGCCGACTTGCAAAACGACTTCTGTATAGAAGTCAATGCAAGTCGCCTGAAGTCGCCCAAAAAATAGTACAGGAACCTTTTTCTAAGTCGGAGCGATTTGAGTCACTCCTATTAGAACGGTTCCATAGTACAGAACGGAGCGCGACTTGTCAGGCGGCTAAGTCGCCTGACAAGTCGCGGTAGTGTGAACGGGCACTAAACGTCACAGACCTGACCAAAGTAGTCCACCAGCACTACACCCTGGAGCGAGCATTAGCTATTAATGCTTTAAAATGCAGGCAATTTGATGCAATCTGGAGTATCTGGAGTGCTAAATACCGGAGGTTTTAAGTTCTGTTGACACCTCGTTCTCTGTTTTATTCCGACTGTTTCAGTGTTCAAAATGAGATTGTATTCTAGTACCTGATAAAACTTGATTTGTGCAGCAGTGTGTGCTAATGTAACCGTTTCTGTAGTTACATCTTGCTTTTGTTTTGTTTTTTCTTCCCAATTTGTTTTATTCTATGCCCTTTCTTTTTTCTGTAACATGAAAACTTCAATAAAATACAATGATTTAAAAAAAATTGTTTTTCTGTATTTTCTATTATAATTAACCATTATTATAGCTGATTTTAATAATTATTTATTGAGAATAAATAATAATGATAAAAACTATAATAAGTTATAGACTATTAAATTATAGGTATTGGAATTTCCTTTCAAATGTTGCTAACTGTTAGGCTGCTTTCACACTGCAGGGGGAGCGGCGTCGGCGGTAAAGTGCCGCTATTTTTAGCGGCGCTTTACCATCGTTTTAGCGGCGGTGTGCGGGCGCTAGCAGGGTGGTTTTAACCCCCGCTAGCGGCCGAAAAGGGGTTAAACCCGCCCGCAAAGCGCCGCTGCAGTGGCGCTTTGCCGGCGGTATTGCCGCGGTGTCCCATTGATTTCAATGGGTAGGAGCGGTTTAGGAGCGGTGAATACACGGCTCCTTCACCGCTGCAAAGATGCGGCTAGCAGGACTTTTTTCACCGTCCTGCCAGCGCATCGCTCCAGTGTGAAAGCCTTCCGGCTTTCACACTGGAGTTAAAGGGGCCGGTTTTTTTCAGGCGTTACACAGGCGCTATTTTTAGCGCTGTAATGCCTGAATACCGCCCCAGTGTGAAAGCAGCCTTAGTGAACTGTGACAAACCCCTGTCCTCAACAGGACTATGTCCGCTATAAATGCTTCCTTTGTCCAAAACCAGCACTATCCAAGACCCTTTAGCTCACCCAGTCACCAGTCGTAACTCAATGTAGGGTGAACAACAACATCAAACTCCTTTATTCAAGCACATGTTACAACAGATATACAAGTCAGAGATAACCCCCCCTCCCCCGTGGATTCAGGGCGGGGTAAACTGTCCAATCACAATAGACACACAGGTCAGGTTTATTAAAATTTCTCATCAGTAAACAGTCTTATTGGCAGTGAGAGCTGCTGGAGGAATTCGCCCCCACCAATCTCACAGCTAATCTACATACACATCCCATAATATCCAAGACAGACACAATAGAAATACAACCTCACCCCAAACGATCACAGCAAAGAGTCCACAACAGCATGAGACAACGCACAATATATACATATATACAACATTCCAGTGTGACTGCACAGAGTGTCTAAATATCACAGATCATAGTGGGGTTCTCAGTCACCCTGTGCCCGTAATGGACACAGGGTGATTTACACATAAGAGGGGCCGGGGGAGCTGGACATGGAGTCTCAGGAGCTCTTTATGGTAAAGTTGAGTTCCACAAACCCCCCAGTGGCTACTGTCACAGTAACGAATACAAATGTATCTGAAGTTATGAATTATCTGAAATAACAAATACCACATCTAAACAAATGGAACATAACAAATTCCAATGCATCCGAAGTTACGAATTATCAAAAAAAACAAACGCCAATCATAACGAATGATCCGATAAATGAAAACATTTTTTAAAAGGAATACAACGGAAACTAAAAAAAAATAGTTTTTCCCCAGTGCACATGTCTAGTGATGAGCTCATATGCTGTGACAGGGGAGAGTAGACAGGTATAGGTACATGAATTCTGTCTTTATAGAACCTTTATGTAATCCTCTTCTTAGCGGCACAGAGAGAGAACGGACCAGCACGGAGATCCTATTAGGGCTCGATTGCTTTGTACAGTGCAGTCAGTCTAATGCTGGGAGCTTGCCGACAGAGGGAGAGAACTAAGTGAGCAGTGTGGCAATGCTTCTTTACTGTCCAATCAGCAGGCTGTGGGCAGGGAGGTGACTAGCTGTACTGGAGAGCAGTGAAGCCATTGACCTGACTGTCCTGTGTGGTAGGGTTGCCTGAATCATAAAACTGTCCAAAACACAAACAAATCCTTTAGTTCTGAATTTCCCTTGCCTGGTTTGGAGTGCTTCTTTATGTGCGCCACTTTGTGGTGAATGATTATTCCCTTTTATTTCTAGGAAAACATACAGGGTGCAATTATACTTACTGGGCAGCAGGTCACAGCTCAGGTGTCGGTGCAGCTTGTCCTCCAGCTTCAGGTAGAGGGTGAGCTGTGAAAAGACAGACCCATGACACAGAAGAAGGTACAGGGAGCTCCAATGTAGAAATGGACAATAATTATAATGGCGGCTTGTATAGAGAGCAATAATGTGCAGCAGGGACACAAAAAATCTGTGATAGAGGAGACAGGGGTTAAAGTGGACCTGTCACGATCAAACAAGAAAAAAAAATTAAAAAAATTTAGGCCACCACATGGCTTCGGGGGCCAGTTCACACCACATGCAGTCCAGTGCGTTTTTGTTCTGCATCAAAAACACATTGGAAAGTAGGTTATATGGTTTCCAATGGCATAGTTCCCACTAGTGCGGTCAGTTTCAGGGCTTTTCGGTTCCAGAGAAAAAAAAAAAAAGTAGAACATGCTGCATTTTTCCTGCACTGGACTGTACTGGAACGCAGTAAAATGCATCAAAAAACACACTGAAACGCACTGGAACGCATCAACAAAGCACGCAACCCTAGTATAGTGGAAAAAAACAAAAAAACAGCAAAATAGAAGAAAAAAAAAAAAACACCTGGAATGCATCTGGAAATGCATCAAAAACACACCAAAAACGCACTGGAACGCATCAAAAACGCTCATGCAGAAACGCTCTGGAGTGCGTTTTTGTGGTGTGAACCAGCCTTCAGTCCTTCTATCCCAAAACCTGGATTTACTCGGTATGTAAAGTCCATCCTAAGCTTCTAACTGGTGCCACAATGCCAACAAATAGGTGGGTGCAGGGCTGGGACAAGGGGTGGGTAGGAGGAGCTTCTGCCCTGGGCACTGGTATCATGTGAGGTGGGGGAGAGGGATTTATGCTGGAAGGGAGAATTTAGGGCATAGCAGGGGATAAGTATTGTTCTAGGAGGGCAAATTTGGGGGGGGGGAATTGCCAAGAGTGTGATTTAGGGGGATTTGTTGGGGGGGGTGTTAGAAGAAGATTTGTGCTAGGAGGGGGGATTTGAAGTGGGGGAGGAGAAGATGTGTACAAGGAGTGGAAGTTTTAAGGGTAAAGGATTTATGCTAGGAGGGGTGAATTTTTTTTTTCTTTTATTTTTTGTTTTTGGGGGGGGGGGGGGGCATTTGAGCTGGAGGGATTTAGGGGATTGGGGGTGGATGATTTTTGCTCAGAAGAGGGATTTCAGCAGGGATGCAGATCTGGAGGAGGGGGGAATTTATGCTTAGTGGGTAAGCATGCAAATTAGTGGTCAGTGTTTTTGTGGGGGGATTGTTGCGGACACATAACGCTCATACATCTTGGGGGGGACACAGTTTGACTAGTTTGCCCTGGGCTCTAGATGACCTTGTACCGACACTGGGTGGGTGTATTGCACTGTGGGATAATGGAGGGAGAGGGTCCAAACTTTAGGTCAACTGGAAGGCAGGGGATGGTGTGAAACAGAGAAGACTTCCCAAGGACCAGGGCTAGGCCACATGGTAGGCAAAAGTGGCAGCTATCTTTGGCGTTTCAGCAAGAGGGGGGCATAAAAAGGGCAGAACATGTAAAGTGGTTGGGGGCAGGGCCAGGACAAGGGGTGGGCAGGAGGGACAGCTGCCCTGGGCACAATGGTTTATTGCAGGGATGTGGGCGCCCTGACCCCAACCCAAAGGAGAGGAGGGACACAGTATGGCATCATCCCAGCACTGGTTGATGGGGGCACTTTGGCCCTTGCGTCTTAGATATTATAGAGCCTTGCCCCGGCACTTTCCAGACTAATGTATGGCGTGCTAGCAGGTACTAATGGTTTAGGTTTTACCTAATATTAAATGGGTCTTGGAAGGTCCAACCAATATTTTTTAAAACTATTTGTCCAATAGGAGTAAAGATGGAATCAATAACTGATATCGATCTATACACAGTTCATGTCCCTCTATGAGGAGATCCCACCCTCCTTTCTACTCTTTTCTTCATCAAATGCAGAAGAATATATGAACAATTTCATCACACGGGAGCTTGAGTACTCATACATGGAATTCCAGTAGCATGGACTGGTGTGTTACATACATGTAAGCGGGCCTTGTCTTCCCTGCGCTCCAGGCTACAGTGCATTTGGATGACCTGCAATGAAGAGGAAAAGAACTAAACATTGGGGGCAACTGGTCATAATAACTGACCACCTCCTCTTATATCACAAGATATTCTCTGCGGCCCACCTTCCGAGTCTCCACCTCCACCGGCTCTGGGGTGGGGGTCTTCACCGTCTGTAGATCCTCCTGAGACTGTGAGAGGGCGCGTGGTAGGACATGAGGACGAGAGACGGCAAAGTTCATGAGTGGGTAAATCCCATTTCTAGGGGAACCACAAGAACATTAAATTCAAAGAAGCCAGAGAGTTGGGGAAATGGGAAAGAGAAGGAGATAGATAACGTAGAGAGAGAGAGAGAGAGAGAGAGAGAGAGAGAGAGAGAGAGAGAGAGAGAAATAGACATTCTCCATAACACAGGTAATCAGAGAGACAATACTTAGACTGTGACAGGCCAAGAAGATCTGGAGCAGAGCCAGTGTGTGAGAGAGGAGGTGAGAATATGAAGGTTAGATAATGTCAAACTGAAAAAAGAGAGAGATCCAGACAGTCAAAGCCATCAACGGCTGACCACAGCGTCCTCTCACCTGACATCTTCCAGAAATTTGTCCAGCTCCATAGACCCAACCTGGGAATACCTGGTAAAGATAGGAGAAAGTGTGAGATCATTTCTATAGACAAGCAACCCCTCTAGCCAAAAAAAAACCCTCCTGTGTCCTAAGGATCGATTTTCTTGTAGGCAGGTGCAGTCTGCTTTCTCCACTGCAGGTGGTGCTCAAACCACAGCGGCACTGCAGAAAGAGAGAACGGCAAGAGGAACTTGGTTCCTCTATGGTTTCCTGGGTCACAGGAGCAGCTATCCAGTTGGATGCTTGAGCCCCATGCATCTCTGGTGACCCATCTTGGGTGAGACTGGTCGGTGAGTTGAGCCGGGAATTTGCTTTGGTTTTGTTTGACATGCGTTGACCTTCCATGTGCTCCTTGCTGCAAAGGCCAGTTCTAGATGTGGGCAGTGGCCATTTGTACTGTTGGAAAATTGGTGAGGAGACGCAATGGACACCTTTTCTGCCATTGTGCTATAGGCTGGGTGTCCAGTGCGCCCCTGTGCTTTTAAGGAGGGGTGGGCTCCCTCCAGGCTCACTTGCACTCAGGGCTGGACTGGGACAGAAATTTGGCCCTGGACTTCATCCAGACCGGCCCACTTACATTTTGAGTGTCCCATCACCAGCCACTTACAACAGAGTGTCCCATTAGCACCACCTTACATGTGAGTGTCCCATCAGCACCACCTTACATGTGAGTGTCCCATTACCAGCCCCCTTACATCAGTGTCCCATCAGCACCCCCTTACATCAGAGTGTCCCATCAGCAGCCCCCTTACATCAGAGTGTCCCATCAGCAGCCCCCTTACATCAGAGTGTCCCATCAGCAGCCCCCTTACATCAGAGTGTCCCATCAGCAGCCCCCTTACATCAGAGTGTCTCATCAGCAGCCCCCTTACATCAGAGTGTCCCATCAGCAGCCCCCTTACATCAGAGTGTCCCATCACCAGCCCCCTTACATCAGAGTGTCCCATCAGCAGCCCCCTTACATCAGAGTGGCCCACTGAGCCATCGGCCCACCGGGAAACTCCCAGTAGTCCCGATGGCCAGTACATGCCTGCTTGCACTCTATCTATCCATTAAAATGCATGTGCTTGTACTATGGAGGCGCTCAAAAAAAATTAGGAATTAGGAACTCAGATAATACTGGGGTGCTATGAAGTAGCTACGCAGGTATTTGCAAATGTCTGCAAACTAAACCCCTGTTTTTGACGCATACTGTTAGACACGGCAATTCAGTTGTTGGCAGGCTGGTCGTTAAGTTGAGCTGGAAAATTTATTTGGTTTCCGTTGACATGCACCGCCCTTCCATGTGCTCTTTGCTGCAAAGGCCAGTTATAGGTGTGGGCAGTGCCCATTTGTTTGTAGAGTATATTTAAGATGCTGACTCCTGGGCTTGGCACACATTTCACATGTGGTTAGTGTATGGATAAGGTGGTTAGTGTAGGGACAGGGTGGGTAGTGTAGGGACAGTTCACCCATCTGTTAGGGACATGGCTTAGTGTCAGGGAGAGGTTCCAGAAGAGTAGGGACAGTGGCGGGGAAATGCCATCTTCCTGGAAGCCTCCCTATTTGGGTATGGACCGGTCAGGCCTCATTCCGCCCCTGGAAACAAACGCTGTCAGCACAACCTACTGCTCATCGCTGTAATCCTCTGAACGTGCTCAGTCGGGTTGTCCTCACACCTGGCTTGTTGTGCATTGCCAAACTTAAATTTCAATATAGTTCTGTTTTCTGCAACTGGACCACAATGCACCTCCGCGCATGCCCAGCACCCATACTAAGAGCACACATCTACTGGCTCGCTAGTAGAATTCTTCAGGATCCCATTCCAGCCTTGGCTGGCCCCATTTACAACTATGCATTGCCCTCAGCCACCCACTCTTTCAGCAATACGGTTCACACTCACCTCCACAGCACAGCCGACTGCCCCTTCCGTGGCACAGAAGCCATGATACCCTGAGGGTCGATCATTTTGGTCTTCTCTTCCAATAGGCTATCCTGCGTGATGTCTGCAGAGACAATATGATAGAGGGATATCACAATGACTTTGGACCTCGAGGGTCAAAGTGGGACACCCCACTTTGGACAGGTCAGGACTGGGAAAGACATTTGTACTATGGTCCAATGCTGGTCACACATTGTCCAATTTTCACTAGCGATGTGACCCATCAATAGTCGCTGATAATAATCAATGTATTGTTGAAGGGTGAGGGTTTGGGGGTGTAATTACAATATGTAGCATTAGGTGCAAACATTGCCAAGCATCGTAGAATAGGAGGAAAGAAGGGAAGGAGAAAGAGACTGAGAAAGAGAGAGAAGACAAAGAAGGAAGAATGAGAAGACTGTGGGGGGTAGGAAAGAAATGTATAAAAAAAAAAAGAGAGCAGTATACAGAGAACGGAGGGAGAGCCAAGCACAAAGAGGAGAACGATGGGAAGGAGGGATAGGTGGCTGCTCCACAGTTGAGTAGAGGAAGGTCATGGTTGACTCAGATTGCATGTCATGTTTCTGATTACAGGTCCAACTCTGAATAGCATATGATTTGTTCTATCACAAAATACAAATCAAAATTCCAAGTCTATTACTGCTTCACTTTTCACCAACCATAAAACTGTACCATAGTCAAGGCACCTAGGCTCAGAGTTCCCTTTGTCAATAGACTGTGAGCTCTCGCTGCTGTTTCTCTCTCCCGTTCTGCCTCCTATTCCCTGCTCCGCTCTGCATATCCAAATAAGGTAGGAAGGGGCAGAGCTGTGGGGGGGGGGGGGCTGTGTAATGTAAAGGGGTCCAGAGGTGTGGGGGGGGGCTGTGTAATGTAAAGGGGTCCAGAGGTGTGGGGGGGGGCTGTGTAATGTAATGGGGTCCAGAGGTGTGGGGGGGGGCTGTGTAATGTAATGGGGTCCAGAGGTGTGGGGGGGGCTGTGTAATGTAATGGGGTCCAGAGGTTTGGGGGGGGGCTGTGTAGTGTAAAGGTGTCCAAAGGTGGGGGGGGGCTGTGTAGTGTAAAGGTGTCCAGAGGTGTGGGGGGCAGCTGTGTAATGTAAAGGGGTCCAGAGGTGCAGGGGATTTGTAATGTATAGGGATCCAGGGGTGCAGGGGCTGTGGAATGTAAAGGGGTCCAGATGTGTGGGGCTGTGTAATGTAAAGGGGTCCAGAGGTGCGGGGCTTTGTAATGTATAGGGATCCAGGGGTGCAGGGGGCTGTGGAATGTAAAGGGGTCCAGATGTGTGGGGGCTGTGTAATGTAAAGGGGTCCAGAGGTGCGGGGGCTGTGTAATGTAAAGGGGTCCAGAGGTGCGGGGGCTGTGTAATGTATAGGGATCCAGGGGTGCAGGGGGCTGTGTAATGTAAAGGGGTCCAGATGTGTGG
Organism: Lithobates pipiens; assembly: GCF_037356315.1. Lineage (NCBI taxonomy): Eukaryota > Metazoa > Chordata > Amphibia > Anura > Ranidae > Lithobates > Lithobates pipiens. The sequence continues at coordinate 581,125,901 of NW_027507764.1, read as the reverse complement.
GGGCTGTGTAATGTAAAGGGGTCCAGAGGTGCGGGGGCTGTGTAATGTAAAGGGGTCCAGAGGTGCGGGGGGGGGGGGCTGTGTAACGTAAATGGATCTAGAGGTGCGGGGGGCTGTGTAATGTAAAGGGGTCCAGAGGTGTGGGGGGGGCTGTGCAATATAAAGGGGTCTAGAGGTGCGGGGGCTGTGTAATGTAAAGGGGTCCAGAGGTGTGGGGGGGGCTGTGCAATATAAAGGGGTCCAGAGGTGCAGGGGCTGTGTAATGTAAAGGTGTCCAGAGGTGTGGGGGGGCTGTGTAATGTAAAAGTGTCCAGAGGTGCTACATACTGGGCTTAATATACTGTTAGGCCATCCTTTTGGGTAGTGGCTAATCCTTTATGTTCTGAGTCTCCATCCTCTTGTATGGAGATTCTACCCTCATGGATTGAGGACCAACTTTATAGGCTTTACCTTATGTACTGATTCCCCCCCCCCCTTCCCTGTGTTTCTTCTTTCATGTACTGAAACCCCTTCTTCATGTACTGAGTTTCCTCCCTAATGTACCAAGTCCCTACCTTTAAGGGTTGTGGTCCACCCTTATGGTCTGAGACCCCACTCTCACGTACTGAGACCCCCCCCCCCCCACATGTAATGAGCTCCCTCTTATGTACAAGAGCCCTACCTTTCTTCTTCCATCCCTCCTCTCAACACAAATCCCCCACCCAAATCACTGCTCCTAGCATACCTCCCCAAATTTCCCCTCCCAGAACAATTCTTACCCCCTGCTGCCACCCAAGTTCCCACTCCCAGCACAAATCCCCCCCCCCCCAATCTCCATGTGGTTGCCCCCCACCTCACGTAATACCACAGTGCCCAGAGCAGCTGCCCCTCCTGCCCACCCCTTGTCCCGGCCCTGGTTATGATCTTGAGACCCTTTTCTTCATGTATTGAGACCCCACCCCCACGGATTGAGCCCCCGTACTCATGGACTGGGCGCCACCACTTCAGAAGTTTTGATGGTCATAATGTTTTTCCTCTGGTTGTCCAGCAGAAATTGCTGCAGCTGCATCATTTATAAAGCGGGGCACTCGTATCCGGCGGCATTTACCGATTGGTTAGTATTGTTCCGGATAACGACATTAGTGGATGTGAAAATTGTTTTTAATTGATATTAGTGGTGCCGTGTTATCCCCCTAATAGGCTGCTGGTCTGTTCTTTCCTGATAGAGCCGCTGTAAACTGGCCGGATCAGCACCGATTGCCGGGTATTACATGGGCACGTTACAACGCGGCAATATCCTCGCCGAGATTTCTGTGCCAACATCATGTAGAACCAAAACCTATATGAGTACAGTGCCTTGAGAAAGTATTCATACCCCTTGACACTTTCCACACTTTGTCATCTTACAACCAAAAAACGGCAATGTATTTTATTGGGGTTTTATGTGATAAACCAACACAAAGTGGCACCTAATTGTGAAGTGGAAGGAAAATGATAAATGATTTTTCAATTTTTTTTTACAAACAAATATGTGAAAAGAGTTGGGGGTACATTTGTATGACGCCCCCCGGAGTTAATACTTTGTAGAACCCCCTTTCTCTGCAATTACAGCTGTAGGTCTTTTTGGGGGTGTCTCTAACAGCTTTGCACATCTAGAGAGGGACATTTCTTCCCATTCTTCTTTAGAAAATATCTCAAGCTCTGTCAGATTGGATGGAGAGCGTCCGTGAACAGCAATTTTCAAGTCTTGCCACAGATTCTCAATTGGATTTAGGTCTGGACTGTGACTGGGCTATTCTAACACATGAATACGCTTTGATCTAAACCATTCCATTGTAGCTCTGGCTGGATGTTTCGGGTCGTTGTCCTGCTGGAAGGTGAACCTCCTCCCCGGTCTCAAGTGTTTTCTAGACTCTAACAGGTTTTCTTCTAAGATTGTCCTGTATTTGTCTCCATCCATCTTCCCATCAACTCTGACCAGCTTCCCTGTCCCTGCTGAAGAAAACCATCCCACCACATGATGCTGCCACCACCATGTTTCACGGTGGGGATGGTGTGTTCAGGGTGATGTGCAGTGTTAGTTTTCTGCCACACATAGCGTTTTACTTTTAGGCCAAAAAGTTACATTTTGGTCTCATCTGACCAGAGCACCTTCTTCCACATGTTTGCTGTGTCCTCCACATGGCTTCTCACAAACTACAAACAGGACTTCTTATGGCTTTATGTCACCAATGTCTTTCTTCTTGTCACTCTTCCATAAAGGGCAGATTTGTGGAGAGACGACTAATAGTTGTCCTGTGGACAGATTCTCCCACCTGAGCTGTGGATCTCTGCAGCTCCTCCAGAGTTACCATGGGGCTCTTGGCTCTTCTCTGATGAATGTTCTCCTTTCCCAGCCTGTCAGTTTAGGTGGATGGCCATGTCTTTGTAGGTTTGCAGTTGTTCCATACTCTTTCCATTTTCAGATGATGGATTGAACAGAGCTCCGTGAGATGTTCAAAGCTTGGGAGATTTTTTTTTTTTTTTTATAACCTAACCCTGCTTTATACTTCTCCACAACTTTATCCCTGACCTGTCTGGTGTCTTCCTTGGCCTTCATGATGCTGTTTGCTCACAAAGGTTCTCTAACAAACCTGTGAGGGCTTCACAGATCAGCTGTATTTATACTGAGATTAAATTACACACAGGTGGACTCTATTTACTAATTAGGTGACTTCTGAAGGCAATTGGTTCCACTAAACTTTAGTTAGGGGTATCAGAAAGGGGGCTGAATATAACTGCCCCCCCCCACATTTTTCACATATTTATTTGTAAACAATTTTGATATCCATTTATCATTTTCCTTCCACTTCTCAGTTATGTGGCACTTTGTGTTGGTCTATCACATAAAATCCCAATAAAATACATTTACATATTTGGTTGTAACATGACAAAATGTGAACAATGTCAAGGGGTATGAATACTTTTTCAAGGCACTGTATATACAATAACACAGCGGGTTTTGTTTTACTGAGTCCCTCCAGTCTTCTGCCTCATTCAAAGTCCCAACCCCCTTCCCCCTTTTACATTAGAGATGTAGGGATGGAGACGCATAAACATATGTATCTCATTCAAAGTCCCAATTACCCTTTACTGAGTCCCCCCTGTAACATCATTTTGTTACCTGTTGATCCTGCCAGATCTGTTATTTTTCTACTTCCTTTAATAAAGGTGACAACTCTTTTTGTCCCGCAGTGAGATCACATAGCAGCGTTGTCACTCTATGGACAGGAAAGGTTTAGATGGACTTTAGGTTACAAACAAATAAAAGTTCCACTCCAGCCAACGCTTTTTACGAAGTTTAAAAAGGTTTAGATCAGGGGTCTCCAAACTTTATAGACAAAGGGCCAGTTTACTGTCCTTCCAACTTTGAGGGGCCGGCCTGTGCCCAGTAGGAGTAGAAAATGCCCCAGGGTCAGTGGAAGTAAACATTGCCCCATTGTTGGTGTCTCTGGCAGGAATAGTGCCCCATCATTGGTGTCAGTGGGAGGAATAGTGCCCCATCATTGGTGTCAGTGGGAGGAATAGTGCCTCATCATTGGTGTCAGTGGGATGAATAGTGCCCCATCATTGGTGTCAGTGGGAGGAATGGTGCCCCATCATTGGTGTCAGTGGGAGGAATAGTGCCTCATCATTGGTGTCAGTGGGAGGAATGGTGCCCCATCATTGGTGTCAGTGGGAGGAATAGTGCCCCATCATTGGTGTCAGTGGGATGAATAATGCCCCATCATTGGTGTCAGTGGGATGAATAGTGCCCCATCATTGGTGTCAGTGGGAGGAATAGTGCCCCATCATTGGTGTTAGTGGGAGTAATAGTGCCTCATCATTGGTGTCAGTGGGATGAATAGTGCCCCATCATTGGTGTCAGTGGGAGGAATAGTGCCTCATCATTGGTGTCAGTGGGAGGAATGGTGCCCCATCATTGGTGTCGGTGGGAGGAATGGTGCCCCATCATTGGTGTCGGTGGGAGGAATGGTGCCCCATCATTGGTGTCAGTGGGAGGAATAGTGCCCCATCATTGGTGTCAGTGGGAGGAATAGTGCCCCATCATTGGTGTCAGTGGGATGAATAATGCCCCATCATTGGTGTCAGTGGGAGGAATGGTGCCCCATCATTGGTGTCAGTGGGAGGAATAGTGCCTCATCATTGGTGTCAGTGGGAGGAATAGTGCCTCATCATTGGTGTCAGTGGGAGGAATGGTGCCCCATCATTGGTGTCAGTGGGAGGAATAGTGCCCCATCATTGGTGTCAGTGGGAGGAATAGTGCCCCATCATTGGTGTCAGTGGGAGGATAGTGCCCCATCATTGGTGTCAGTGGGATGAATAATGCCCCATCATTGGTGTCAGTGGGATGAATAGTGCCCCATCATTGGTGTCGGTGGGAGGAATGGTGCCCCATCATTGGTGTCGGTGGGAGGAATGGTGCCCCATCGTTGGTGTCAGTGGGATGAATAGTGCCCCATCGTTGGTGTTAGTGGGATGAATAGTGCCCCATTGCTGGTATCAGGGGAAGGAATGGTGCCCCATTGCTGGTGTCAGTGGGATGAATAATGCCCCATTGCTGGTGTCAGTGGGATGAATAGTGCCCCATCATTGGTGTCAGTGGGAGGAATGGTGCCCCATCATTGGTGTCGGTGGGAGGAATGGTGCCCCATCATTGGTGTCGGTGGGAGGAATGGTGCCCCATCATTGGTGTCAGTGGGAGGAATGGTGCCCCATCATTGGTGTCGGTGGGAGGAATGGTGCACCCATCATTGGTGTCGGTGGGAGGAATGGTGCCCCATCATTGGTGTCGGTGGGAGGAATAGTGTCATATCATTGGTGTCAGTGGAAGGAATGATGCCCCATTGTTGGTGTCAGTGGGAGGAATAGTGCCTCATCATTGGTGTCAGTGGGAGGAATGGTGCCCCATCATTGGTGTCAGTGGGAGGAATAGTGCCCCATCATTGGTGTCAGTGGGAGGAATAGTGCCCCATCATTGGTGTCAGTGGGAGGAATAGTGCCCCATCATTGGTGTCAGTGGGAGGAATAGTGCCCCATCATTGGTGTCAGTGGGATGAATGGTGCCCCATCATTGGTGTCAGTGGGAGGAATGGTGCCCCATCATTGGTGTCAGTGGGAGGAAGGTGCCCCATCGTTGGTGTCAGTGGGATGAATAGTGCCCCATCGTTGGTGTTAGTGGGATGAATAGTGCCCCATTGCTGGTATCAGGGGAAGGAATGGTGCCCCATTGCTGGTGTCAGTGGGATGAATAATGCCCCATTGCTGGTGTCAGTGGGATGAATAGTGCCCCATCATTGGTGTCAGTGGGAGGAAAGGTGCCCCATCATTGGTGTCGGTGGGAGGAATGGTGCCCCATCATTGGTGTCGGTGGGAGGAATGGTGCCCCATCATTGGTGTCAGTGGGAGGAATGGTGCCCCATCATTGGTGTCGGTGGGAGGAATGGTGCCCCATCATTGGTGTCGGTGGGAGGAATGGTGCCCCATCATTGGTGTCAGTGGGAGGAATGGTGCCCCATCATTGGTGTCGGTGGGAGGAATGGTGCCCCATCATTGGTGTCAGTGGAAGGAATGATGCCCCATTGTTGGTGTCAGTGGGAGGAATAGTGCCCCATCGTTGGTGTTAGTGGGATGAATAGTGCCCCATTGCTGGTATCAGGGGAAGGAATGGTGCCCCATTGCTGGTATCAGGGGAAGGAATGGTGCCCCATTGCTGGTGTCAGTGGGATGAATAGTGCCCCATCATTGGTGTCAGTGGGAGGAATAGTGCCCCAAGGGCCAGAAAAAGGCAAGCAAAGGGACACATCTGGCCCCCGGGCCTCAGCTTGGAGACCACTGGTTTAAATGATATGAATAAAATGTACCCCTTGTAAGAACACCTGGCAATGCTCTATGGGTCACCCTTTACCTGCCTAGGAGAACGGGCACTCCTCCATACTGACATCCACCCATCAGAGCCTATTGAAATTTGCATAACTCCTCCCAATAGCCAGCCCACTGCTTACATCAGGGCTGAGGTCTCCTGAGAACAGTTCCTGTTTTCAGGAAGCCATGTACCACCCCCTGCCTGGCCCCTCCCACCAGCCATGATCTGCCTGCATTGCATAGAGAATAACAGAGAGACGGTGATGACATCACAGGGCCTAATATAAGATATATGTCATAGAAATGGGGGGATTTTTCATGTTGATGAGGGGGGATGGGGGAACCAGGGAAGGAGAAATACACACAGATTAACCGTCAGCTTGAATGCTTACAGGGGGTGTTGAGGAAGCAGTGTGTTGCTAGGAGCTTCAGCGAATGGACCTCAAATAAGACTCGGTGGAAGAGAAGGTCGTGCGCAGACGGGCGTTTCTTCGGGGACGCCGAGAGACACTGCAGGATAAATTCCTGGAAAATAATGTTACAAAGTGTCAATCAGGATCAGTTGACATGCCGAGCTGATCTCCAGACATCGACTCTTCTCACACCTTCATATTGGGGTCCTCCAAGGCGTGGATCGCTCGCTTTACATTCTCCTCCAACACTTTGTCCCCATTGGACTGAATCTCCAGCACGCCCATCTGTAAGGCAATCAGATTGGTCCTCACAATGACGGGGTCAATCAGAACCTGAACACAGTTATCCAATCACAGTATTCCATCCCACGCATTATTCCACCCCACCCCCAGCTTTAACTATAAGAGAAAAGTCTGCAGAGCATCCCCTTGTGCCCTTTTTCTTACTACAAACTTAGCACTACATCTGCAGAGCATCACCCTGTGCCCGCTTCTCATCTGCAGAGCATCACCCTGTGCCCGCTTCTCTTCTGCATCTGCAGAGCATCAACCTGTGCCTGCTTCTCTTCTACATCTGCAGAGCATCACCCTGTGCCCCCTTTCTTCTACATCTGCAAATCATTACCCTGTGCCCACTTCTCTTATACATCTGCAGAGCATCACCGTGCCTGCTTCTCTTCTACAATCTGCAGAGCATCACCCTGTGCCCACTTCTCTTCTGCATCTGCAGAGCATCACCCTGTGCCCACTTCTCTTCTGCATCTGCAGAGCCGCACCCTGTGTCCACTTTTCTTCTAAATCTGCAAATCATTACCCTGTGCCCACTTCTCTTCTACATCTGCAAGTATCACCCGTGCCTGCTTCTTTTTCTACATCTGCAGAGCATCTCCTGTGCCCACTTCTCTTCTGCATCTGCAGAGAATCACCCCGTGCCCACTGCTCTTTACAACTGCAGAGCTTCTCCCTGTGCCTGGTGCTCTTCTACATCTGCAGAGCATCACCCTGTGCCCACTTCTCTTCTGCATCTGCGGAGCATCACCCCATTCCCACTGCTCTTCTACAACTGCAGAGCATCACCCTGTGCCCCGCTTCTCTTCTGCATCTGTAGAGCATCGCCCTGTGCCTCTGTTTCTCTTCTACATCTGCAGAGCATCGCCGTCTGCCCTCCTATCTCTTACAATAAACTCAGCACTCCATCAGCATACTATTACACTCTGCCCACCTCTCTCCCATTATAAACCTATTTATACATCCGCAGAGCATCACCCTGTGCCCACCTCTTTCCTACGATAAACCTAGAAAGTTGGAATAAAAATTTTCTGGGTGTTATTTTTACAGCATCATTAAATAAAAAAAAAAAAAAAAGAGAGCAAAAAAAACTTAGTTCTTTAAAACATTCAAATTGTGTCAAAAATTAAGCGGATGTTGTATTCATAGTCGTTGAGTCTCATGAACATATTTCATGTAATACAGGCAGATGACCATATCTGAGTGTTCACCTCAAACTTAGGATGATATTGTTTTCACAGCTGAGGTTATTTTTCCCCAACGTGTTTCGACTTGTCGCTTCCTCAGGGGAAAGCATGTATCTTTATGTATAATTGTAAGCTCTAGCGAGCAGGGCCTCTGATTCCTCTTGTACCAAATTGTAATGTAACTGTAATGTCTGCCTTCATTTTGGTAAGCGCTGTGCAAACTGTTGGCGCTATATAAATCCTGTATAATAATAAAAAAATATATATAATAATAATACATCATACAGATTTCAATACAAAAAAAGGACCACACTTTTTGATTATGAAACACGTCTTCACACTTACAAAGCTAATAAGAGATGTATTAAAAGATGTATCTAAAGATTTGAGATGCTTTCATTCCCACAAATTGGTCCGTCTGTCTTTTGGGTCTACAGAATGGACTGATGTAAAATCTTTAGAGGCTGATAAGTTCACGTCTCTCATTAACTTTTTCATAATCAAACGTGTTCTCCTTTTTGTATTGAAATCTGTATTTGGTATTGTTCTTGAGCATTAAAAAAAAAAAGTGCTCTGCGCTCCCCCAGTGTCGCTCAGACATTCAAAAGTCTAGGCCAGTGATTGGCGAACCTTGGCACCCCAGATGTTTTGGAACTACATTTCCCATGATGCTCCACTACACTGCAGAGTGCATGAGCATCATGGGAAATGTAGTTCCAAAACATCTGGGGTGCCGAGGTTCGCCAATCACTGGCCTAGGCTATTGGTCACATGATTTCCTGAAGGAGATCACACTGGCTGAGACTTCCCTGCCTTCTCTGCAGCAGCGATCACGTGATAAACCCCCTAGGTTCCCGGCTGTGTGAGCGGCACTGGAAGGAGCCGAGAGCAGCATTTTCCCCAGAAAGGTAAGAATTTCTACCCTTGTGTTACTTTTCAATTATTTCTCCCAGGAAGACTGTTAAAGTGTTACTAAAACCCAGGACCCTGAATTCACTACATCTGGTCACCCACAGTACACAGAACATGGAAATGCAATAGTTTTAGTAAATACAAACTGCAAAATACCTTTTCTCATCAGCAGGTAGAGCAGTCTTGTGACGTCTATCAGTGTCTGGTTAAAGCGTAATACGAGGAGTTTTCATTCTCCTATGGCAGGCCAATGAGGCTGCAGGACCCCTGACCCTGTGTCTGGACAGTGCTGATTGGCCCTGTGCCAATCACATGCTTTCTCCCAAGAAAAAAAAAAAAAAAGGTTTCTCGCAATACGCAACCAAACTGAGCATGTGCAGCTTGTCCCCTAGACTGGGAACTATCAGGAGATGAATTGGAGAAGAAGAAGGGGATGATCAGAGAGGACAGGACCAAACAGCCTTGTTACACAATGCAGAGGATTAACCCCCGAGGTTCCACAGTGAGTAGAACAAGCAGGGCTGGGGACCAGGGGCGGACTGACAACATTATGGGGCCCCCACGCAATCAGAGATTATGGGGCCACACAGTATACACATACATGTACACAGTATACACAGACATGTTTCTATTGACTGAGAAGGTACTGGAGAGGTGGGGCAGCTATAATCTTGGGGTTTTTAGACCAAAAGGATGTCGGTAAGGGACATTTCAGAGAGAGATGTAAAAAAATAAATATTTTTTTAAAAAAAACACAGATTTTTACTGTCCCTGGTTTTACCGAGGTTGACAACCCTGATGGGGCCCCCTAGTGGCCTGGGGCCCTCGGGCAGTGCCCGAGTGGCCGAATGGTCAGTTCGCCCCTGGCTGGGACAAGGGGTGGGCAAGAGGGGTGGCTGCCCTGGGCACTGTGGTGGTGGGGCAACACGAGGAGATGGGGGGAGGGGGGATTTGTATTGAGAGGTGGAATTTGGGGGGGGCAACAGGGGATAAGAGTCGTTCTAGGAGGGGAAATTTAGGGCGTGTGCTAAGAGTGGGGATTTAGGGGGATTTGTGTGTTATGGGGGGGGGGGGTGAAGGAAGAGGATTTGTGCTAGAGGAGGTGATATGGTAGAGGGGGTAGGGTAATTGTGCTAGTAGGGTAATTTTTTTTGGGGGGGGAGGGATTTTGCTACTAGGGATGATTGGGGGGGGGGGGGGGAATTTGTGCTGGGAGGATTTGGAGAGTCCCGGCACTGAAAACAAACGCGCTTTACCGCATATACAGACTTATTCTGCTGTTGTGGGTTTAGTAACACTTTAACCACTTCAGCCCTGGGAGGGATTTACCCCCTTCCTGACCAGGCCATTTTTCGCAATATGGCACTGTGTCGCTTTAACTGACAATTGCGGGTTTTTTTTCCACAAATAGAGCTTTCTTTTGGTGGTATTTATTCACCCCTGCGCTTTTTATTTTTTTGCACAAAAAAAAAAATAAATAAATAAATAAAATAAAAAAAGAAGACAATTTAAAAAAAAAATATATATAAAATAATATTTTTTTATTTTCTGCTATAAAGCATTTCCAAAAAATGCTTTAGAAGAGACAATTTTGAAAAAAAAAAAAAATATAAAATAATAATTTTTTATTTTCTGCTATAAAGTATTTCCAAAAAAAAAAAAAAAAAATTTAAAACAATTAAATGTATTCATCAGTTTAGGCTGATACCCTGTTTCCCCGAAAATAAAACCTAGTGTGATTGCCGGTGATGGCTGCAATATAAGCCCTACCCCCTAAATAAGCCCTAACCTGAAATTAAGACCTACAAGGACTTTAACTAGGGCTTATTTGATGGGTAAGGCTTATATTGCAGCCATCGCCGACAATCACACTAGGTCTTATTTTCGGGGAAACAGGGTATGTATTCTGCTACATATTTTTGGTTAAAAAAAAATCCCAATAAGCGATATTGATATGAGATGGCCGCAGGGGTCATCCAGGGCGGCAGCATCTGTTTGGACAATGGCTCACCCAATGACATGTACAGAGGCCTAAGAGGAATGTGAATTCCTCCTCTCTTCCACACTCACTGCCTGGTGGTTGCGACCCCTGTGTAGGGAGGTCAATCTATACCTGCCTACAAGTGGCTACAGTCCCTGATAGCTGCAGGGCTGCTGTTGGAATACAAGTTCCCAGTGGGGGCGATTCCTCCATCCACTTTGTTTGTGTGGATGGAGGAGTCTGTTGTTTTTTTTTTTTTTTTCCATTCATCTAGTGTCACTGATATTTTTTAAGAGAAGGGCTCTGCTATATGCAACAGTCATTAAAGAAAGGAATATCAAAAGTATATGGAATCCTCTCTGAACTAGAAGGACAAGGAAGACCGGCCTTTATAGATCAATGGGAAAAGGAAATGGATTTTGACGATGGTCAAGTAGAGAAGATGATTGGCGCAATCCATGACAGTGCGTGGGATATGAATACCATTGAAATGAATTATAAATTGTTGGCTGGGTGGTACCTGACACTGGCAAGAAAAAAAAAAATCACTACCAAAAACGGAGAGTTCTCCATTATGATGGAGGAAATGTAACCAAAGGGCAACCATGATGCATATCTGGTGGGAGTGCCCAAAAAATAAAAGGAGTACTGGCAAGAAATACTGGGCATCATAAAATAAATAACGAATGAGAATATAAAATATGATCCCCAGATATGCCGATTCCTGAATGCTGGAAGAATCGGGAGGCAGAAAAGGAAAACAATTGTGCCGACACTTCTAAATGCTGCAAAAGGGTTGATCCCAAAGAACTGGTTAACCACTTCAATACCGGGGGGCACTTAAACACCTTCCTGCCCAGACCAATTTTGAGCTTTCAGCGCTGTCGCACTTTGAATGACAATTGCGCGGTCGTGCTTCACTGTACCCAAATGACATTTTTATAATTTTTTTCCCACAAATAGAGCTTTCTTTTGGTGGTATTTGATCACCTCTACGGTTTTTATTTTTTGCTAAACAAATAAAAAAATACCGAAAATTTTGAAAAAAAATGCTTTTTTTTTGTTTCAGTTTCAAAAACTTTGTAAATAAGTAAGTTTTCTCCTTAGCTGATGGGCACTGATGAGGCGGCACTGATGGGCACTGATGCGGTGGCACCAATGAAGTGGCACTGATGAGGTGGCAATGATGGACACTAATATGTGGCACTGATAGGCAGCACTGATGGTCACCGATAGGCGGCACCGATAGGTGGCACAAATTGGCACTGATAGCTGTCACGGATTGGCATGGATAGGCAGCATGGATGGGCATGGATAGGCAGCACAGATGGGCATGGGTGAGCACTGATAGGCGGCACAGATGGGCACTGATAGGTGGCACTGATAGGTGGCACAAATTGGCACTGATAGCTGGCACGGATTGGCAGCATGGATGGGCATGGATAGGCGGTACAGATGGGCATGGATAGGCAGCACAGATGGGCATGGATAGGCAGCACAGATGGGCATGGATGAGCACTGATAGGCGGCACAGATGGGCACTGATAGGCGGCATTGTATTGTATTATACTGTACTAATGGATGCCAATCAGTGCCAAACAATAATACATGCCAATCAGTGATGCCCATTGTGGGCACTGACTGGAATCCCTGGTGGTCTAGGGTGGCATACCTTGTGCTGGGCATCCCTGGTGGTCTGGTGGCGTCCCTGGTGGTCCAGTGTGGGCATCCTCGGGGGGGGGGGGGGGGGGGCTGCGCTGATAATCGATCAGCACAGACCCCCCCTGTCAGAGGGGCAGCCGATCGGCTCTCCTCTACTCGCGTCTGACAGATGTGAGTGAGGAAAAGCCGATCACCGGCTCTTCCTATTTACACTGTGATCAGCCGTGATTGGACACGGCTGATCACGTGGTCAGCCGTGATTGGACACGGCTGATCACATGGTAAAGAGTCTCCGTCGGAGACTCTTTACCGAGATCGTAGTTGCGGGGTATCAGACTGACACCCCGCAAACAACGATTGCCGCGATGCGCGCCGCCGGGGGCGCGCAGCGGCTCAAAATCCTGATCATGTCATATGACGTCCGGTCAGGATTTTGAAACCACTTTGCCGCCGTGTTTCTGTTATAGGGCGGGAGGCAAGTGGTTAAACAGTGAAAAACAAGATATGAGAGACAGGTTCAATAGAATAGAGTATTATAATAAAATGGCCCATTTGGAGAGCAGAGACAAAGGATGATTTCAGATCCATATAGGAGTATGGGAAAGTTGGGAAAGATTGAAATCCTCAGAAAAAATATCTAGAGAAAATGGCAGGTAGAGAAAGGTAACAAAGAAATAGGAGAGAATATTACGAACACGGGAGGGGGGGGGGGGGGGGGTATAAGGGAGGGGAGTTTATATGGGGGTAATGATTTTTTTCTTTTTTCCTTCTTTGTATGCAATTTAAAAAAAAAATACATTGAGAGAGTAAAATAGAACATAAAATAAAAGCCACGATGATGTGAAAACAAAACGAGACAAAAATTTGACCTCGGAAACTTGAAATAAGTCTCTCTGGAAATTTCGCTGAAGTGGAAAAAAAAAGAGAAGAAGAGAGGCGCCTCCAAATGTAGCAATATTGTTACATTTAATGAAGGCACAACATTTAACAACATATTGCTACATTTAGAGGCGCCCTCTCTTCTCTTTTATACCCTTGAGCTCTTGCTGGATTTTGCTTCTAATCCCCCTGTGGAGTCTTCCATGTGTGGATGGACATTTTTTGGTCACACAACCCATCACATATTACTAGAATCTTTTTATATGGACTATAAACTGAAGCACCTATGAATAAATGGTTGTGGGACGAATCATTTGAGTTTCCATTATTCCTTATGGGGAAATCTGCTTTGATATAAGAGTGCTTTGGATTACAAGCATGTTTCTGGGACGAATTCTGCTCGCAATCCAAGGTTTTACTGTAGTGATTACTGGAACACAATGTGAGGAGTCCTAAAGAAGCAAAAAATAAATAAAAGGTTACATCCAGAAAATATCACATGAACGGAATGTGTGGGCTGAATTCGGAAAGTTTTTGTTTATGCCAAAAAAGGTCTGGAAAAAAAAAAATAATTCAGACAAGGACAGAGATGTGGGCTCCTATCCACACTTGGCGCTGGGCGGTGAGATCTGCGGAGCAGTGCAGGAGGTCCCATGTGCCAACATTCCCAGCCATAACAGAGGATCACGTGTTCATCACAAAGATCCCGAATTCTGGAACTCCTCCCGTGAGCCAAAACACAGGGAGAGGATCGACGCAACATTTTATATTCACCCCCCTCCCCCCGCAGCCATTCAACGTTCTTACAGAGGATCCCATAGACCAGCCTAAGACAGAGGCAAAAAGAGAACTCGGTCCCAAACAATTAACGACCCCACCCCCTCTCATTTTTGAATACTTTTTATTTTTGGTACCTTTTTTTTTTTTGCATGTTTTCATCAGGACTTCCGTCCAATGTCACGGCGGTGAGGTACGTCAATTCCGTGGTTTTATCCGGCCCCCTCCCCCCCCCCCCCCCCCCCCCCCGCTGCCTTCTGGAACCTGTGTGCCAGAAGACGACGAGAATATTCAGAAACTCGCGTATTTGGGAAAAAAAATTTCATGAAAGAAAAAGTACAGTTAGCCCAATTTTTTTGTATGATGTGAAAGATGATGTTACGCTGAGTAAATAGATACCGAATAGGTCACGCTTTAAAATTGCGCACACACGTGGAATGACGCCAAACTTCAGTACTTAATAAAAATCTCCATAGGCGACGCTTTCAATTTTTTTTTTTTTTTTTTACAGGTTACCAATTTAGAGTTACAGGAAAGGTCTTGGGCTAGAATTATTATTTTTTTTTTACTTTTGCTCCAACACATGCGGCGATACCTCACATGTGCGATTTGAACGCCGTTTACATATGTGGGCGTGACTTGCGTATGCGTTAGCTTCTGTGCATGAGCACGTGGGGACGGGGGCGCTTTAAGGCTGGGTTCACACTGCTGCGGGGGGAGATCCGGATGTGATTCGCACCGCAAATCACATCCGATCTCCGTAGCGATGCGAGTACAGCCATACAGATAGTATGGCTGAATTCGCATCGCTCCCGCAGCAAACTCGCACGGGACCCTTTTTTTGGTCCGCAACAGAATCGGATCGCATGGGGGTTCACACACTGCGATATGCGGACGGATCTGGGGGTGTCATTAACATATCATTGACACTCCCAGCCATCGGCATAGGGCAGTGTGAACTGCCGGCGGGAGTAATGCGATGCGGGAAAACGCAGCGGATTCGCGGCGTTCCCGCATCGCAGCGGTGTGAACCCGGCCTAAATGTATTTTAATTTTACTTTTATTTTTCTATTTTGACGCTTTATTTTACTTTTTTTTTTTTTATAACTTTTATTCTTATTGCAAGTTTGTAAATGGATAGAAAACTGGCTAAAAGAAATGAAAACAGAGTCTAGTGGTTAATGATTCTTACTCTGAATGGTTCTAAGGTTATGAGTGGTGTACCCCAAGGTTCAGTGCTGGGACCCTTACTTTTTAATATCTTTATATTGGGTCTGGGATCAAAAGTAACATTTCCGTCTTTGCAGATGACACCAAGATATGCAGTGGAATAACGTCCTTACAGGATGTCTCCAATTTACAAGCCGACCTCAATGCTCTGTCTAATTGGGCGACTATGTGGCAGATGAGGTTTAATGTTGAGAAATATAAAGTTATGCACTTGGGGGCTAAGAATATGCATCGTACATTCTATGGGGGAGTACAACTGGGGGAATCCATAGTGGAGAAGGATCTGGGGGTTTTGGTAGATCATAAGCTCAATAATAACATGCAATGCCAAGCTGCGGTTTCCAAAGCGAGTAAAGTCCTTTCTTGTATTAGGAGAGGTATGGACTCCAGAGAGGGAGAGATATCATTTTGCCCCCCTGTACAAATCATTAGTAAGACCTCATCTGGAATATGCAGTTCAGTTTTGGGCTCCAGTTCTCAAAAAGGATATCGGGGAACTGGAGAAAGTGCAGAGAAGGGCAACCAAACTGATAAGAGGCATGGAGGAGCTCAGCTATGAGGAAAGATTAGAGGAACTGAATTTATTCTCTCTTGAGAAGAGGAGATTAAGGGGGGATATGATCAACATGTACAAATATATAAGGGGTCCATATAGTGAACTTGGTGTCGAGTTATTCACTTTACAGTCAACAAAGAGGACAAGGGGGCACTCTTTACGTCTAGAGCAGTGATGGAGAACCTTGGCACCCCAGATGTTTTGGAACTACATTTCTCATGATGCTCCAGTACACTGCAGAGTGCATGAGCATCATGGGAAATGTAGTTCCAAAACATCTGGGGTGCCGAGGTTCACCATCACTGGGCTAGAGGAAAAGAGATTTCATCTCCAAATACAGAAAGGTTTCTTCACAGTAAGAGCTGTGAAAATGTGGAATAGACTCCCTGCAGAGGTGGTTCTGGCCAGCTCAGTGGATTGCTTTAAGAAGGGCCTGGATTATTTCCTAAGTGTACATAATATAACGGGGTACTAACATTTATAGGGAAAGTTGATCCGGGGAAAATCCGATTGCCTCTCGGGGGATCAGGAAGACATTTTTTCCCCTGCTTTAGCAAATTGGATCATGCTCTGCTAGGGTTTTTTGCCTTCCTCTGGATCAACTGTGGGTATAGAATTGGGTATATGGGATTGTATGATATTATTATTATATATTTTTTTTTTTTGTGGTTGAACTGGATGGACTTGTGTCTTTTTTCAACCTGACTAACTATGTAACTATGAATGTAAACATCCCATGTAATTGGAATAGTGCGTGACAGGTCCTCTTTACAGCAGGATCTGGGGTCAATAAGACCCCACATCTCTCCTCCAGGCCCGATAAAAAAATAAATAAATAAAAACTCTCGGCCTCGTTTACTTCCACCCGCATGGATATGATGTCATAACGTCACGCCCGGGCCTACCGAGGGTCATAGAGATGACTGGGGACCATCTGGTCACCAGAAATCTCTATAGTGAACTTATGGCGGCGACCAATTCGTTTTCCGGCTCGCCGATCGCACGGGTGAGCCGGGAGAAGCACCGGAGGCCGTAAGAACGATCGACTGAACTGCCCTGATTGTTTGTACAGCGCACAGAAAAAAAAAAATGATATCTGGATGATGCCTGTAGCTGCATCAATGCGTGTAAACGTGCAATAAACGTCTCAGTAGATTTTAGAATTGTATTTTCTCATTACATACCGTATATACTCGAGTATAAGCCGAGATTTTCAGCCTCTTTTTTGAGGCTGAAAGTGCCCCCCTCGGCTTATACTCGAGTCATCGCTGTCTGCCCGCTCGATCAGCGTGTCGAGCAGACAGACAGCGGCCATTCTATTCAAAAGCCGCGCCTCCGGCTCCGCCTTCGCCTGTGATAGGCGGAACACTGAATTTCCCAGCAGCCTGTGTTCCGCCTATCACGGACATCGTATCATCCTCGTACTACGGACGAGGATGATACGACGTCTGTGATAGGCGGAACACAGGCTGCTGGGAAATTCAGTGTTCCGCCTATCACAGGCGAAGGCGGCGGCGCAGCTTTTGAATTTTACAATGGCCGCCGACAAAGAGGGCACGGGACGGAGGCAAGGCAAGGCACGGCACGGCACGGCACGGGACGGGACGGGGGCAAGGCAAGGCACGACACGGGACGGATGCAAGGAGGCAAGGCACGGCACGGGACGGAGGCAAGGAGGCAAGGCACGGGACGGAGGCTCGGGACAAAGGTAGGCTGGACACACACACACACACACACACACACACACACACACACACACACACACACACACACACACACACACACACGGATGGAGACACACACAGGGATGGATGGATGGATGGAGACACACACACACAGGGATGGATGGATGGATGGATGGAGACACACACACACAGGGATGGATGGATGGATGGATGGAGACACACACACACAGGGATGGATGGATGGATGGATGGAGACACACACACAGGGATGGATGGACGGGCACACAGGGATGGACGGACACACAGGGATGGACGGACACACAGGGATGGACGGACACACAGGGATGGACGGACACACACACAGGGATGGACAGGCATGTCTCACCCTCGGCTTATACACGAGTCAATAAGTTTGCCAGTTTTTTTGGGGGTAAATTGGGGGCCTCGGCTTATATTCGGGTCGGCCTATACTCGAGTATATACGGTACATAAGTTCTTATTCCTGCTTTGTAAAGCTACAAAATACAAACCAAGCCTGAGAGTCAGCCATTCTATTAAATAAATGCACTCCCTGCATGGCCGATATCCTATTTAGGCAGTTGTTGACGTGACGCTGTCATCTTGCCCATGCAGGAAAAAGAAGCGACATTGTTTCTGCAAAGGGCGTCCCTCAACCTGCTTATTCCCACATTACCAGTGATTGACCAAGCTTTCCTTCTCTAATGATTGAGGGATGCATAGCATACTAGCTCCTTATGCAATACTCACCAGAGATCGAAGCCCTCGCGACGGTGCCCGTACACAGCACCAGGCGGCGACATCACTCCCGGGGGTCAGTTACGGGTATCGCGGCTCCAGCGCTGTGTAGCCGCCTGTGTTACCGCCGGTAGCAGCACACTCACTGAAGCAAACGGCACGTACGTGCCATTTCTTCAGTTTGCTTCAGTGCGTGGCACATGCTGATACAGGGGATAGCTCCTAAACTGTGCAGGTTTAGGAGATATCCAGGGTAGCTACAGGTAAGCCTATAATAAGGTGGTCTGTAAGGGTTTGCAACCATCTTAATTGGATAGGGGTTGTCTTCAGACGGAGGTCAGCAAGCAGAAAAACAACTTCCTGTTCTCTATGTGGTGGGTACTTTGGGTTGGGGAATGGGGATGTAAGGAGCCGGGTATGGCGACTGCCGGGGAGCAAGGTGGAAAAGAAGGAAGGTAACAGCGCTCTCTGCAGGGACAACTCAATCCATACACCAGGTCCACTCACAGGTGCCGAGGCTCAATGTGTCCCAACACACTCCAATGCAACAGTAGTAAGAAAAGCCGGCAACACTGTGATCCTTGAAGTGTCGTTTATTGGTACATCAGAGTGACAATAAAATAAAGCTGACGCATTTCGGCAATAGCCTTAGTCATATCTATGACTAAGGCTATTGCCAAAACACATCAGCTTTATTGTCACTCTGATGTACCAATAAACAACACTTCAAGGATTACAGTGTTGCCGGCTCTTCATACGACGGGGAGCAAGGTGGTTTTGCGGCTGGAGGCCTGTGAAGTGACATGCAGTGACATGCAGGTACTGTCTTGGTTTTGATTCCTATTAGGACCTTGTGACTCCATTCTTTAAAAACACACTGTGTGTTCAGGTTACTATGTTATTGATCAGTTAATTATTTGTCATTTAATATATTTTTGTTAATAAAAAGCTGCTATGGCCAATTTGACTCCAAACTGTTGTGTTGTGGTTATTATACCGGAAGGGTGGGGTTTTGGTATAGCAGTTTTTAAGCACAAGCCATATTTTACCACTTCCATACCGGGCCTGTTCTGGCACTCCTCTCCTACATGTAAAAATCATAATTTTTCTTGCTAATTACTCAGAACCCCCAATTATGATATATGTTTTTTTTTTTTTTTTTTTTAGCAGACACCCTAGGGAATAAAATGGCCGTCGTTGCAACATTTTAAGTCACACGGTATTTGCGCAACAATTTTTCAAACACTTAAAAAAAAAAAAAAAAAAAAAAAAAAACGGTAAAAGTTAGCCCAATTTTTTATATAATGTGAAAGATAATGTTACGGCGAGTAAACAGATACCCAACATGTCACACTATAAAATTGTGCACACTTGTGGAATGGCGCCAAACTTCGGTACTTAAAAATCTCCATAGGCAACGCTTTAAGAATTTTTACAGGTTACCTGTTTAAAGTTACAGAGGAGGTCTAGTGCTAGAAACTGCTCTAACACAGGTGGCGATACCTCACATGTGTAGTTTGAATGGCGTTTACATGTGTGGGCTGGACTTACGTGTGCGTTCGCTTCTGTGCGTGAGCACACAGGGACAGGGACAGGGGCGATTTAATTTTTTTTATTTTTTTATGTTATTGTTTATTTTATTGCAAGTTTTTTATTTTTACATGCTTTTTCATTTTTTTTTTTTTGATCACTTTTATTCCTATTACAAGGAATGTAAACATCCTTTGTAATCGGAATGCTGTGTGACAGGTCCTCTTTATGGAGAGATATGGGGATATAAGACCCCACACATCTCTCCTCCAGGCTGGAAAGCATTAGATCAAAAAAAAAAAAAAATACAGATCTGATGCTTTCCAGCCAAGATTGACACATTTTGTTGACATGCGCGGCCCGGATGTGACATCATAACGCCGTGCCCGGGTCTCCGACGGTCATAGAGATGACTGGTGACCTTCTGGTCACGAAAAATCTCTATGCTCTTCAACCGGTGACGGCAGATTCTCTTTCTCAATGGCACGGGAGAAGCACTGGAGGGCATCCGGGCTGGGGGGGGGGGAATGTCCTCTCCCGTCGCCTGTAAGAATGATCAAGCGGCTGAACTGCCACTATAATTATTCATAGGCCCCTTTCACATGGGGCTGTCCACATTGAGCCCGTAAATCAGGGGTCTCCAACTGGCGGCCCTCCAGCTGTTGTGGAACTACAAGTCCCATCATGCCTCTGCCTGTGGGAGTCATGCTTGTAACTGTCAGCCTTGCAATGCCTCATGGGACTCTTAGTTCCGCAACAGCTGGAGGGCTGCCAGTTTTAGATCCCTGCCGTAAATGGCTCTGCGGGGATCGCTCCGTTGATCCCCACTGAGCCGGCGGATGACAAGTCCACCTCTGCACTCTGTGCATGGACGGACGTGTCCGAGCCCCGCTCTCCCCTATGGGGGATCGGATGATTACGGACCGCCTGTTCGTTTCCATCCGATCCGATCCACCAGACGGATGAAAAATAGGGTTTGCATCCGTCTGGTTTTGGCAGAGAGGATCGGATCGGGGCTGATCGGATGTCAGCGGACATGCGGCGCTCCATAGAGGTACATGGAGCTCCCGTTCAGATCCGCTTGAAAAACTGACAGGCGGATCTGAACGGTCCGCAGGTGTGAAAGGGGCCTTGCGGTGCACAGAATTGCCAGCAGAAAAGAATGATACCCGAATGATGCCTGCAGCTGACGTCCTTGGGCTGGAAGTGGTCAATACCATAGTCA
The DNA here is from genome assembly GCF_037356315.1 of Lithobates pipiens. Taxonomy (NCBI): domain Eukaryota; kingdom Metazoa; phylum Chordata; class Amphibia; order Anura; family Ranidae; genus Lithobates; species Lithobates pipiens. The sequence continues at coordinate 581,104,937 of NW_027507764.1, read as the reverse complement.
TGTAAAATACTTGCCTTCCTCGCTGCTCCAGCAATCTTCAAAGCCTGGCTCTTCCCAGGCCCACACAACTTTTACAATAAAAATGCCCCCGTCGGATCCTTTCCTACTTTGCATGCGTGCCCTATTCATTCCTATGGGGGGGGGGCTGAACTCATGGTATCCTCCAGTCACCCAGCAGGGAATGGCACACACATAGGAATGAATGGAGCCACAGTAGGAAGAGGACCTGGTGGGAAATTCTCATTGTGTAGGCTGTGTAGGGGCTGCACAATGGGGATCACTGGAAGACAAGTATTTTACCAGGAAGGCGGCACCAAAGTACAGTTGTCTTTTAAGGTTAACACTGCAGAAATAACTGAAAATGAGCGTTCCCCGATAATACATTGTACTTTCCCTACAGTGTAAATGAAACAACTTTTGTTGTAGATTTTGGCAAACAAAAATAGGCCTATATGTCCTGTGATGGTAACACATGACCAGTGCCTCGGCATTTGTCACATGGTCACAGAGTACCCTGGGAACTGATGTTCAGACATAGTCAATCTGTGACATGAACAGTAATTTCCATATGTTCAGACACCGCCAGCCTTGGCACTGACCAAATGAGGGACATCTGAGAAGTAGAGGTTGCCACTTCTGAGCCTCCTTTCTGAGACTCATCGATGGTGATCAGACCAGTGCAGACTAAGCACTGGCAGATCCTTCTAGAATGAATGCACAATGTTCTTTCAGTCTTTTGGAGTTTATAAGAACCTTGTGATGTTCTGTGAGATCTGCAGGCAAAAGAGGACTCACCTCAAGAGCACACATCCCGAAAGAGAAGATATCCACAGCGGTACACTCTTCTATAGCTGGGGGAAAGATGGGAATCATCAGAGAGGAGCAAGCCGAGATAGGCAAGGCCCAAAAGAATACTGAAATTCCAAAACGTAATAGGAATGACTGGCTGAAAGATGCAGTAGTATATATGGTATGTACGGTACTATGTATAGAGGGGTGGCAGAAGCAGGCAGTAGTATATACTATGTTATGTACGGTACTATGTTTGGAGTGGTAGGAGCAGGCAGTAGTGTATATTTGTATATATATATATATATATATATATATATATATATATATATATATATATATATATATATATATATATATATATATATATATATAGTATGTATGGTATGGTGTACGGAAGGTGGTAGGAGCAATCAGTAGTATATATGATATGCATGGTGCTGTGTATGGAGGGGTGGTAGGAGCAGGCAGTGGTAGTATATATGGTATGTATGGTGCTGTACATGGAGGGGTGGTAGGAGCAGGCAGCGGTAGTATATATGGTATGTATGGGGCTGTATATGGAGGGGTGGTAGGAGCAGGCAGTGGTAGTATATATGGTATGTATGGTGCTGTATATGGAGGGGCGGTAGGAGCAGGCAGTGGTTGTATATATGGTATGTATGGTACTATGTATGGAGGGGGTGGTAGAAGCAGGCAGTAGTAGTAGTAGTATATATGGTATGTATGGTGCTATGTATGGAGGGGTGGTAGGACAAGGCTGTAGTAGCATATATGGTATGTTTGGTGCTGTGTATGTAAGGGTGGTAGGAGCAGGCAATGGTAGTATATATGGTATGTACGGTGCTGTATATGGAGTAGGCAGCAATATACATGGTATGTGCAGTGATTTGTATGGAAGAGGTAGTGGTAAACATACAGTAGTATGCACAGTGCTCTGCATGGAGACATTTTAAGGCACCAGCAGTATAAATGTTTAATGTTGCGTTTGGAGAAGGCAGAAGTGTATACAGTATGTACAATGCTGTGTATGGAGCAGGCAGTGGTATACACAATATGTATAGCAATCTCTATGAAGCTGGCAGCAGTATACATAGTATGAACTGTACTGTGTATAGACCAGACAGCAGTGCACACGGCATATACAGGCGAAGTATGGAACAGTCAGCAGTGTACGTGGTGTGTACAGAGCTCTGTAAAGTGCAGACGGTATGTATAGGCTCAGTATGGAGCTGGCAGCAGTGTACATGGTATGTATAGGCCAAGTATGGAGCAGGCAGCAGTGCATATGGTATGTATAGACTCAGTATGGAGCAGGCAGCAGTACACACAGTATGTATAGGCTCAGTATGGAGCAGGCAGCAGTGCATATGGTATGTATAGGCTCAGTATGGAGCAGACAGCAATGCACACAGTATGTATAGGCTCAGTATGGAGCAGGCAGCAGTGCATATGGTATGTATAGGCTCAGTATGGAGCAGGCAGCAGTGCATATGGTATGTATAGGCTCAGTATGAAGTAGGGGGTAGGGGGCACGGTATGTATAGGCTCAGTATGGAGTAGGCAGTAGGGGGCACGGTATGTATAGGCTCAGTATGGAGTAGGCAGTAGGGGGCACGGTATGTATAGGCTCAGTATGGAGTAGGCAGTAGAGGACACGGTATATATAGGCTCAGTATGAAGCAGGCAGCAGTGCACACAGTATGTATAGGGATGGTTGTTCTTTTCTCTTACAGCCGTACTCTGGAGGGAAGAAATGGATGGTTCGATGTTCCTCTTTCTGTGTCTTCAGTGGAGTCCGGAGATGGTCTGGCATAGGAAGCTCTGAGAAAATAAATAAATAGACAAAAATTAGGAACTGAAACGTTCCATATAAAATCACAAACATGGCGCTGAGGAATGAAAATAGCTTTTTTTCTTTGAACAAATATTGCACATAGCAAGCCGCTCTCAGGAGCGGGGGTAGAAAATGGTCAGATACACCAAAAATGTGATGAATAAATTCTGTGTAGCCCTCTTCTGTAGGACATTGGAAGGTTACCCGGAATACTTGGCGAGCGAGGAACGCACAGTTCATCATTGTTCTGAGCCGTGTGGGCCGACAATCAGCTTCCATGAATTTCCTCCCTTATGTAACATCGCAGAATAGGACAATGGCAGGCACTGTGTCAGGAATCTGGTCAGCGCCATCCCCGTCCTTATTTCCCATTTACATGCTCTGCTGTGTTATGCTTGTTAGGAGGTCAGTAAACACAGACGGAGCTTACATAAAAGAGTTCTCAGAGATTTTTATTAAATAAATATTTTAAAAAGTAATTTCTGTCCATCATCTCCAAGATTGCTCTCATGCAGTGCCCTCCCTTCCCCCTGGCATCAGGCACCGACTAGCCTTCTAAGGCTGTAAAGGGAATCTGTTAGTACAGCAATATGGCTGCAAGTGACTTACTGACTCTACAGCCTTGTAAAAACCTCGGGTTATCATCCTTTTTCATGCTTGGCAACCTAGAGAACCAGAGGAAGTATGGAGCCAACGATAGCAGGATTCCCAACCAGCATTCTTCTTCCAGGAAGGAAGGACAACAAGGTCAGCACCGGACACTTGGTCCCTTCCAATGAAGACTTTCCTGGTGAATCTCAATCAACTCTTGTGTCTGTCTCATTCAATCTTGTTCCCCATGAGCCTTGTGTTTCTGTATATTTTAATACTAGGTTTGGAAGGTCCTTGCTATGTACTGCACCACTAAAGACATAGACCTTTCATGCACAATATGGCCAAAGGAATCGGGACCCCCCTCCAAAATATAGAGTTCAGGTGTTTTCGATGGTCTAAAATGTCTTTGTATGTTATAGTATTAACAGTAGACACTGAAGGCTATTGTATAATACTACAGGATACAGTACAAAGACATTGTAGACAACGGTGCTCCTCCAACCTTGGTGTGGAGGAACTTGAGTGCCCTGCGCAACGCCCTGACCTGAACCCTATTGAACCCCTTTGAGAGAAGTTGGAATGGTGATGGCGAACAAGGTCTTCTCGTCCAACATGAGTACCTGACCCCCCTAATAGATACAAGTCTTTAGAGAAACACTCCAAAGTCTTGTGGAAAGCATTCCCAGAAGAGTGAAGGCTGTTGTAGCCAAAAACAGGTAGCCAACTCCATATTGATGACCATGGTTTTGGAATAGGATGTCCATCAACCTCATATAGGTGTGATGGTCAAGTGTTCACACTCCATGAGTTTGTGGAAAGCCTTTCCAGAAGAGTGGAGGCTATTATAGCTGCAAAGGAATTACCAGGCCATGGTTTTGAAATGGGATGTCCAGCAATTTCATATAAGTGTGATGATCAGGTGTCCACACCCCAAAATCTTGTGAAAAGCCTTCCCAGAAGAGTGGAGGCTCTTATAGCCACAAAGGTGTAGCTGACTCAATAATAATTGCCATGGCTTTGGAATGGGATGTCCAATAATTTTATATAGGTGTGATGGTCAGGTGTTCACACTACAAAATCTTGTAGAAAGCCTTCATAAGGAGAGGATAGGCTGGTATAGCCAGGGGCGGACTGACAACTCATGGGACCCCCGGGCAATAGGAGAAGATTATGGGGCCCCTGGGCAATAGGTGATTATGGGCCCCCCAGGCAATAGATTATGGGGCCACAAAGTATACACACACACATACAGTATACAAACACAGTATACACACAATATACAAACACAGTATACACACAATATACAAACACAGTATACACACACAGAATACACATGCACACACTGAAAAGGTACTGGAGAGGTGGGGCAGCTATAATCTTGGGATTAAAAAAAACAAAAAAATAAAAACACACATTTTTACATACTGTCCTCAATGTTTTATTGAGGCTGGCAACCCTGATGGGGCCCTTTAGTGGCATGGGGCCCTCGGGCAGTGCCCGAGTGCCCGAATGGTCAGTCCGCCCCTGGGTATAGCCACAAGCAAGCGATTGGGTAGTGGTCATGGTGTGGGGGTCAGGGAAAATGCCCTTTACAGCTCTGCTCAGTAATTCCAATATTATAGCCCTGAATTTCGCCATATAACAGCAGACTTTGAGCCGAGATCAATTCAGAGGTAAATATATAATACAATGACTTGAAAAAGTATTCATACCCCTTGAAATTTTAACATTTTGTAATGTTACAACCAAAAACTTAAATTTATTTTATTGGGATTTTGATAGACCAACACAAAGCGACACATAAAATTGCGAAGTGGAAGGAAAATTATAAATGTTTTTTCAAAATGTTTTACAAACAAATATGTGAAAAGTGTGGGGTACATTTGTATAGCGCCCCCCCCCCCCCCAATACTAATGTAGAACCGCCTTTCACTGCAATTACAGCTGTAAGTCTTTTTGGCTTTTTGGGGATGTCTCTACTAGCTTTGCACATCTAGAGAGGGACATTTTTTTTTCCCATTCTTCTTCACCAAATAGCTCAAGCTCTGTCAGATTGGATGGAGAGCATCTGAACAGCAAAGTAAAGGGGACTGAATACAAATGCACGACACACTTTTCAGATATTTATTTGTAAAAAATGTTGAAAAACATTTATCATTTTCCTTCCACTTCACAATTATGTGCTACTTAGTGTTGGTTTATCACATAAAATCCCAATACAATACATTTGCGTCTTTGGTTGTAACATGACAAAATGTGGAAAATTTCAAGGGGTATGAATACTTTTTCAAGGCACTGTATGTTTTCAAAACGGAAAAGTCAGTTCCTACTTTACACATTTTAGGTTTACTCATCCTTTGCAAATCTCTTTATATTTCCTGCTTGTGTCTTTGTTCTGGAGTTAATTCTCTTTTTTTCTCCTTTTGACTTTCCAAGTCTCCAGTAGAGCTAACTCAGTCACCTAAGGAACACCTACAGGAGCTACCTCTGGAGGAACCCTACGGGTCCATGGAACACTGTTTGAGAAAGGTCATTCTAAAGTCACATGGAAAGCCTTCCCAGAAGAGCGGCCTTGGCCTGGTGGGAGCCCAGGCTGAGGTTGTGTCTCCCATAACCCTCACAGGACACTGTGGATGTGTGGCACCAGGGATCCTTCCTTTCTTCATTCTAGTGACTATAGGAGCTGGGACAAGCTCCATCCCTTGCTGGCACTACTGCAGCGGATGCGGCATCACCCACACTACTCCCCATAGTGATCGATCCTGAGCGGCACACGAACAAATCATGGGTTCCAGCAGGGGCAGACTGACCATTCGGGCACACGGGCACTGCCCGAGGGTCCCATGCCACTAAGGGGCCCCATCAGGGTTGCCAGCCTCAATAAAACCAGAGACAGTATGTAAAAATCTGTGTTGTTTCTAAAAATTCCAAGATTATAGCTGCCCCGCCTCTCCAGTACCTTTTCATAGTGTGTGTGTGTATTCAGTGTGTGTATACTGTCTGTGTATATTGTGTGTGTGTGTATAGTGTGTGTTTGTGTGTGTGTGTGTATTCTGTGTGTGTGTGTGTGTATTCTGTGTGTGTATACTGTCTGTGTATATTGTGTGTATGTGTATAGTGTGTATAGTGTGTGTGTGTGTGTGTGTGTGTGTGTGTGTATAGTGTGTATAGTGTGTATAGTGTGTGGCCCCATAATCTCATATTGCCTGGTGGCCCCATAATCTCATATTGGCCAGGGGCCCCATAATCTCATATTGCCCAGATTGCCCCATAATCTCATATTGCCCGGGGGCCCCATAGTCTCCTATTGCCCGGGGGCCCCATAATCTCCTATTGCCCGGGGGCCCCATAATCTCCTATTGCCCGGGGGGCCCCATAATCTCCTATTGCCCGGGGGGGCCCCAAGAGTTGTCAGTCCACCCCTGCGTTCCAGTAGAGCCAACTCAGTCACCTAAGGAACACCTAGCTACCTCTGGAGGAATCCTAGGGTTCCATAAAACACCGGTTGAGAAAGGTCACTCTAAAGGCATGTGGAAAGCCTTCCCGGAAGAGGCTTGGCTGTTATAGCAGCAAAGGTAGAAACCTCGATATTAATGGGCGTGGTTTTGAAATGGAATGCCCGACAAGCTTGTAAAAGGCGCGGTGACCTCATGACCAATAAAGCATATAGAGCCTGGAAGGGGCACTTTGGCATCATCGCCCTGCCGCAACAAAACACATTGTCCCAGCACAGCCTGCTAATGGTTGGATATAGACGACGGATCTTTTCCCATCTTCCAGTTCCCATCACTTGTGCCCCTCCCCCCCCCCCCTCCTTGCTGCCCAGGCTGTGCCTTCCTTCCTTCTCTAATACTCCCTTAGCCGATATTCTCTCTCATTAAGTGCACAGATCTGCTGACTCTGAAATTAAATAATTTTCTGCTGGGCTGATCTGAATCTCACGAGCCCCGGAGACGAGGATTCCTTCTGACCCATTTTTCAGGAGCTTTCCTTTACCGGTGCAGAATTACATCCACCGACTAAAGACTGCTTCATTATTTATAAGAAGAGAAGAATTCTGACTTTCAGTTCTTTGTAAAAATCACTGAAGCATATTTAATAACCACTTAGGGCTCCAAAAGGTTTTACCCCTTCATGACCATGCCATTTTTTGCAATTTTTAAAGTGACAATTGCGCGGTCATGCAACGCTGAAACCGAACAAAATTTATATAATTTTTTTTCAAACAAAAAGATTTATTTTTGTGGCATTTGATTAACACTTTTTTTCTATTATTTTGTTGTTATATAAATTAAAAAAGAAAATTATGGAAAAAAAAAAAACAATGTTTTTTTCATTTCTGCTATAAAACATGTCCCATAAAACAGTTTAAAAAAAAACCAATAATATTTTGGCCAAAATGTATTCTGCTACATGTTTTTGGTAAAAACAAAATTCCAATAACTTTTATTATCAACTATTATTGATTGGTTTGTGTGAAAGATATAGCGTCTACAAACTATGGGAAATACTGTGTACTGATATTTTAATTTTTAATTTTTTTTATACTAGTAATGGCAGCAATCAGCGACTTATAAAATGAGGCTGTGATAGTGCGGCGGGCGAGCTGACACTAACTTATGCTGGGTGAATTTAACTGCCGCTGACACCACCAGTGCCATTATTACAGTGATCAGTGCTAATAATATGCACTATGACTGTACTAATGACATTGGGCAGGGAGGGGTTAACATTTAGGGCAATCAAGGGGTTAAACATGTGCCTAACAAGTGTTTATGTGTGTGCTGCTTTTACTGGGGATCTAGTGGTTTTCATACCCTGCTTAGCAGAGATCCCATCACTGAACACAGCTCTGTGTTGTTTAAGTTCACAGAGCTGTGTTTGGAGAAGATCAGAGCCAATCAGCAGGTGCCGGTGGTCAATCGACCGGGACTCGGGGATGGGCATTGTGCGACGAATCACAGCACAGCCGGGTGGGCGCATGTGCCTCCTTCCCGAAAAAGCTAAAATTTATATATATATATATTTTATATAAATCAAAATAACTCAACACACAGCCAATTATGTCTAAACCGCTGGCAACAAAAGTGAGTACACCCCTAAGTGAAAAGGTCCAAATTGGGCCAAAAAAGTGTCAATATTTTGTGTGGCCGCCATTATTTTCCAGCACTGCCTTAACCCTCTTGGGCATGGAGATCACCAGAGCTTCACAGGTTGCAACTGGAGTCCTCTTCCCCTCCTCCATGATGACATCACAGAGCTGGTGGATGTTGGAGACCTTGCGCTCCTCCACCTTCCATTTGAGGATGTCCCACAGATGATCAATAGGGTTTAGGTCTGGAGACATGCTTGGCCAGTCCATCACCTTTACCCTCAGCTTCATTAGCAAGGCAGTGGTGGTCTTGGAGGTGTGTTTGGGGTGGTTATCATGTTGGAATACTGCCCTGCGGCCCAGTCTCTGAAGGGAGGGGATCATGCTCTGCTTCAGTATGTCACAGTACATGTTGGCATTCATGGTTCCCTCAATGATCTGTAGCCCCCCAGTGCCAGCAGCACTCATGCAGCCCCAGACCATGACACTGCCACCACCATGCTTGACTGTAGACAAGACACACTTGTCTTTGTCCTCCTCATCTGGTTGCCCCCACACACGCTTGTCACTTACGCTTATCTTGGTCTCCATCAGACTACAGGACATGGTTCCAGTAATCCATGTCCTTAGTCTGCTTGTCTCCAGTAAACTGTTTCTGTTGTTTCTTGCGCATCATCCTTAGAAGAGGCTTCCTTCTGGGATGACAGCCATGCAGACCAATTTGATGCACAATGTGGCGTATGGTCTGAGCACTAACAGGCTGACCCCCTACAACCTCTGCAGCAATGCTGGCAGCACTCATACATCTATTTCCCTAAGACAACCTCTGGATATGACGCTGAGCACGTGAACTCAACTTCTTTTCTCGACCATGGCGAGACCTGTTCTGAGTATGGTCTTGGCCACCGCGCTGCAGCTCAGTTTCAGGGTCTTGGCAAACTTCTTATAATCTAGGCCATCTTTATATAGAGCAACCATTCTTTTTTCAGTTCCTCAGAGAGTTCTTTGCCACAAGGTGCCATGTTGAACTTCCAGTGACCAGTATGAGAGAGTGAGAGTGATAACACCAAATGTAACACACCTGCTTCCCATTCACACCTGAGACCTTGTAACACGAACGAGTCAAATAACACCACGGAGGTTAAATGGCTAATTGGGCCCAATTTGGACATTTTCACCTAGGGGTGTACTGACTTTTGTTGCCAGTGGTTTAGACATTAATAGCTGTGTGTTGTTATTTGGAGGGGACGGCAAATTTACACTGTTATACAAGCTGTACACTCACTACTTTACATTGTAGACAAGTGTCATTTCTTCAGTGTTGTCACATGAAACATGTGAGGGGTGTACTCACTTTTGTGAGATACTGTAGATAAAGTAATTTTCTAGCACAAAATACAGATTTTAAATTGTAAGCATCAAGTGTCAGAAATGGGCTTGGTCCTTAAGTAGTTAATATAATGAACACAACTCACCATTTGCAAATACTCGGTGCCAGACTGCATCATGGAGGGGCGACGTCCACATGGAGAGAAAAGAAACAAATAACAGCTATGAGGTGGGGAGACGAGTAAAGTCACAGATGTGCAATACAACCAAAGACATAGAAATTGTTACAATCCCACCCCACTGAAAGAGAGCGGACCTATCTACAGTATGTACTTTTATCACCTGCCCACACCACACTGAGGTCATTATATCGAGGAATCATCATTTCCACTACATAGCATTTGGAGGGATGTGGTTACACACAGGAGCAGACTGACAACTCATGGGCCACCGGGCAATAGGAGAAGATTATGGGCCCCCCGGGGAATAGGAGATTATTGGGCCCCCAGTACACACACACACACGCAATATACACACACAGTATACACACACACACACACACACGCAATATACACACACACAGAATACACATACACACACACACACGCAATATACACACACAGTATACACACACAGAATACACACACACACACTGAAAAGGTACTGGAGAGGCGGAGCAGCTATAATCTTGGGATTTTTAAATAAGCACAGATTTTTACATACTGTCCCTGGTTTTACTGAGGCTGGCAACCCTGATGGGGGCCCCTTACTGGCATGGGGCCCTCGAGCAGTGCCCGAGTGCCCGAATGGTCAGTCCGCCCCTGGTTACACGTGTCATTCCTTCAGAGCCGAGTGCCCCAAATATTACAGCTGCTCCTTGAATTTGACATTCAGCCCCCCCCCCCTTCAGTCTTGCACAGTTGTATCGGCTCCTCTCCTGGACTGAAATGGCTTCCATTGATTTCACTGCACACTGTGAGCTTCTCACTATGTGCAATTAGAAGCTACAGCAAGTCAGGTAGAGCCCCGCCTCATTTCCTAGCTGGAGGACATCCAGAATAATCTATATCTTTCCTCTCCAGCCCGGTCCATCCCTTTCATTCATTGGGTTTTAGTTCTCTCGATCATGGTGGTCTACATGCAAATGCAGCCTGCCTAGAAGTACCCTACCCTTCCTGGCTGACTTCCACTCATCAAAGCATTATTCCTCTCCAGAGCCAGCCCATTGCTTGCATCAGGACTTAAAGAGGAAGTAAACCCTGATACTTCCTCTTTGATTCCCTGCAAAGGTAAAGCATAATGGACTACTATGCATCGCATTGTAGTCCATTATGTGTCACTTACCTGACACAGGAGCCAGCGAAGTTCTGAGCGTCCATCTTCTTGGTGGGTCTCCGTGGGTCTTGCTGCTCCAGCGCTGTGATTCGGCGGAGCAGCGATGACGTCACTCCCGCGCATGCGCACGGCAGCCGACACTCGCGGCATATCGCCACTATCTGCGGCTTACCCAGTGCACCTGCGCGCAGCTGTCTACAGCGCATGCGCCGTAGACAGCGGTGGCTGTCTTCAGGTAAATATCTCCTAAACTGTATAGGTTTAGGAGATATTTCTTGAACCTACAGGTAAGCCTTAATCTAGGCTTACCTGTAGGTCAAAGTGGTTTGTAAGGGTTTACAACCACTTTAAGATACACATGGCATCTAGGTGACAGTGGACCAAGTCAAGCAAACGTCTCTTAAGACCCCTTTCACACTGCCAGTGTTTTTCAGGCGCTACAGCGCTAAACATAGCGCCTGTATAGCGCCTGAAAAAAGCGGCGGCTTTCACACTGGAGCGGTGCACTCACCGCTCCTCCACCACTGCTCCCCATTGAAATCGATGGGGCAGCGTTGCGATACCGCCGCCAAAACGCCGCTCTGGTGGCTTTTGCGGGCAGACTTAACCCCTTTTTGGGCACTGGTGGGGGGGTTAAAACCGCCCGCTAGCGGCCACATAGCGCCACTAAGGCGACGGTAAAGTGGCGCTAAAAATAGTGCCGCTTTATCGCAGACGCCCCCTGCAGCTCGGTGTGAAAGCCATCTAAAACAAACAACATGGATGATGCAATAATTAACTGCCACTTCCAACCCATCAGTGTACATATATTTGAATCCTGTCCAATAATTTGCATATCAGTATATCATCATCATACCGTCTCTTCAATTGGTTGGAAGATGATAGGCTCTCAACCAGGGGCAGGCTGGGCCAGGGAGGTAAGGTGGCAGCCCCCCCCCAGGCTGCCCTAACTTATGTTGAAGGTGGCTGCTGCCCACTGCCATTTTTTTCATTCTCTAGGAAGTCGGGCTGGGGGCACGGACAGCCATTGTTACATTCTGGGAGTCGTAGTCCGCACTCAAACACAATGGAAACTACAACCATAGTCTTGGAGGCAGGGCGCGCCAGGGAGTCAGGACACATGACTGGCTTGGGCTGCAGGGCTAGGTGCTGGCAGCAACTTAACCCCAGGACCTGGAGCATCACCCCGCCCCCCCCCCCCCCCCCCAGGAGGCCATGGTGTGCAAGGACCTCCTGAGCTGCCAGGTGAGACCCTGACACCCCCAGCTGACCCCCACATCCCATCCCCCCCCCATACGCCCCATTTGCCCTGCCCCAATGATCAGGCTGCATTGGATGGACACTAGTCGGGCTGCATTTATGGACACTGGTGAGGCTGCATTGATGGGCCCTGATCAGGCTGCATTTATGGGCACTCATGAGGCTGAGCTAACGGCCACTGGTGAGGCTACATTGAAAAACCAGGTGGGCATGGATGGTGAGCTGATTCAGTGGTTCAGTGGGTCAATTGACTGGACTTGCCCCCCCCCCAGGTCTAAAGCTGCCAGCCCTCCCCTGCTCTCAACACATTTCATGAACCAAGCCTCCATTTCTTCAGGAAAGCATCCAAATCAAATATCTATTGTCTTCTAATCTGATGCTCCCCTGAAGAAGTGGACCTTTGGTTCATTAAACGTGATGAGACGCCATTACCTTCCCTTCTACAATATATGCATCAAACAGATTCATTACATGGTAATTATAGAACGATATGTAAATTGATGTACCTTAGTGGGTTGGAAGTGGAGGTCAATTACCGCAGTCACTGTACCATTTTTTTTTTTCATTTTGTTTTAAACAACTGGTCAATAAATGATATATGCTTTATTAGTAATTCTTTCAAAAGACATTTCTTGACTTGGAATACAAATCCATTGTCAACCTACATGCCAGCTAGGTGTCAAGAAAAATAAATAATATCAATATCATATTTCTATTACAAACCATCCAATGGTGGTTCCTGGGAACACAAATATTGGCATGCATGGACTTGTCATGGGCAAGTTACGCTTGTTGGCAAGCTTCAATGAACAGATGTCCACGCTAAGCAGGCTCCATACTCACTGCTTCCAAAGGCTCGGTTCACACCTATGCATTTTTGAATGCTTTCTGCAGAAACACGCTACCATTTAACACGTTTTCCTATGGGACAAGTTCACATCTATGCTTTTTTTTCCCAGCCCCAGTGTTTTTGGAAAGGGTCAGGGACTTTTTGAAAAGCAAAACGGTGCATTTTTGGTTCAATAAACTTCATTGGAGTAGCTGCAGAAAAGCATGAAGTGCATTTTTTGCTACGATTGTACAGCAATTTTGCCGCAATTTGCGGTTATCTATCCACCCAACAATAAATTGGGCAAAAAAAATAAAGCTTAAAGCGGAGGTCCACCCTAAAGTGGACCTTCCGCTCATTGGAATCCTCCCCCCCTCCGGCGCCACAATTGGCACCTTTCAGGGGGGACGGGGGTGCAGGTACCTGTACAGTACAGGTATCTGCACCCACTTCCGGCGTAGATTCTGCAGAAGGTACGCCCCTTTCCGCAGAATCTACGCCCCTTTCCGGAAGTCCCCCACTGCCTGCTGGGAAACACACGGATCCCAGAGATAGCGGGGACCATCCTTATTGTGCAGCACGACTCGCGCATGCGCAGTAGGGAACCGGGAAATTAAGCCGAAAGGCTCCACTTCCTGATTTCCATACCAAAGATGGCGGCGGCAGCACCCGAGAGACGATCGAGAGATCGGCTTCGGGTGCCGACATCGCGGGCGCGCTGGGCGGGTAAGTGTCACTATTTTAAAAGTCAGCAGCTGCAGTATTTGTAGCTGCTGGCTTTTAAAAAAAAAAAAAAAAACAGGGGAATTCCTGGCGGACTCTCGCTTTCAAAAATGTGAAACACATCTAAAAATTAGCAAACAATTTGTCAAAATCAAAAAAACACTGCAGAAACGATCAAAAGCCAATTGCATAGCTTTGAACCAAGCATAATAGAGAAATAAGTGGATGTGTAGTACAAAATTGGTCCAAAATGCACTTTACATGTAATTCTGAGTGCTAATAGTACAAATTATAGTTTAGCAGTAAAGGTGACTTTCGAATGACCTTGTTCTTTGTCAAGCGGAATGTCACATTCAGCGTGACAAAGAATGTGGTCGTTTGGGACTTGGAGTTACAAGTAAACAGCATTTTGGTGACTGGCTTATGCCTTCCTTGGGTAATGCCTACATAGCAGGGAAGGCGGCCATTGTGTCCTCTTATGAAACACTGTACAACCTGATTTATAGGAAGGAGGTTCTATCTTGCCCAGGAGTAGTCTATCTCCCTCGTCTTGGTTTCTTGTGCTCAAAAACGAATGCAAGGCAATGCTGGCCAAATGCCCCTCTCTGGTCTCATCCTACTATACCAGAACTTCTTTGCATCCCAGATCCCCAATGCTGGACAGTTAAGGGGGGTTCAAAATTTACATTAGCTATATGCGGGGCCAGGGCCATTTTTAAAGCAGGGCAAAAGGGGGAGCTAGCCTGGGCCCTGTCATTGTTGTGGGGCCCAAAGCAGCTGCCTCATACTTGCCAACTATCCTGGTTTAAATTCCCTTGTCCCTTGGGGTTTTAGTCCCATGCTGTGTCCCGATAGCTCAATGTGAAGTGCTGCTACTAATGCTGACCGGCATTCATATGTAAATAGCGGTGCCATTCATATGTAAATAAAGGTGGCATTTATACATATGCTGCATTGATATGTATATCATGCCCCCCTGAGGTCATATCCGCAGTAATCTCTAGCAACCAGTCAACAAGCAGGAATCATGTGCTGTAACCTCTAGCAACTAATCAGTGAGCCGTAATGTGTGCTGTAACCTCTAGCAACCAGTCATTGAGCGGTAATGATACACTGTAACCTCTGGCAACCAATCGCAATAGCTGATCTGATTCAGTAAACTGATTTTGAGTCTAGCTGCTATTTATTGTATGTCTCAGAGCAGGTGGAGAGCGAAACTGCATACGGGGGGGGGCCTTAAGAAAAGTTTTGCCCAGGGTCCAATCAACATTAAAGGCGGCCATGTGCGGGGCAAGAGTTCAGAACATTCTCACAACTTAGATAAGACTTCTTATGCCCCGTACACATGATCAGACTATCCGGCTATCCGGCCGACCAGAGTCCGCACACGGTCCACGCACGGCCAGATTGTCCGCTGCACAATCTGCCCATGTGTGGGCTCCAGCGGACTTTTTCTTTGCAAAAGTCCGGCGGACTTAGAAAGAAGTTTTGACTCAAAATTGTCCGCCGGACTCGGTAGTCCGGCGGACAATCTGGCCGTCTGTGCGCTAGTCCGCCGGACTTTTGAAATGAACAGACTTGCCCGCACACGGAGAAAAGTCTGTTCATTTTGAACGCAGCTCCAGGTAGACGGGACTAGCGCAGGAAGTCAATGTGGCCGCCTCCATGGGCGAGATTGACAACTCACCTGGTATGGACGAACGAGCGCCCCCCACCCCCGAGCCGTACCAGGCCACGTGCCCTCAACATGGGGGGGGGGGTGCTTTGGGGAAGCTTCAGCCCCCCCACCCCAAAGCACCTTGTCCCCATGTTGATGAGGACAAGGGCCTCTTCCCAACAACCCTGGCCGTTGGTTGTCCGGGTCTGCGGGCGGGGGGCTTATTGGAATCCGGGAGCCCCCTTTAATAAGGGGGCTCCCAGATACTGGCCCCCCACCCTATGTGAATGAGTATTGGGGTACCATGTACCCCTACCCATTCACCTGTTGAAAAAAAAGTGTAAAGAAAAAAAAACACAACACGTTTTTAAAATAATTTATTGCACAGCTCCGGTGATCTTCCGTCTTGGGGAGTCTTCTCGCCGGACTGGCTTTCTTCTTCTTCTTCATCGCCGCTGCCCGGGGGTCTTCTTCTGACTTCGGGGGTCTTGTCCCCCTCTTCGGTTCTTCTTGCCGGGCCTCTGCTTTCTTCTTCCAGCTCTTTTACTAGCGGTGGCCCGGTCATTTGTAGCCACTCTTCGGGGGACAAGACCCCCGAAGTTGAAAGAAGACCCCCGGGCGGCGGCGACGAAGAAGAAGAAAGCCGGGCTCCTCCACTAGTAAAAGAGCTAGCAGAAGATAGTGGAGAAGTCCGGCGAGAAGACCCCCCCCAAGACGGAAGACCACCGGAGCTGTGCAATAAATTATTTTAAAAACATGTGTTGTTTTTTTCTTTACACTTTTTTTTCACGAGGTGAATGGGTAGGGGTACATGGTGCCTTATTAAAGGGGGCTCTCGGATTCCGATAAGCCCCCCCGCTCACAGACCCCGACAATCAACGGCCAGGGATGTCGGAAGAGGCCCCCCCCATGTGGAGGGCACTCCCGTCCCCACCCCCTTTCCTGACCGGCCGGGCTGCGTGCCCGGATAAGGGTCTGTTATGGACTTTGGGGGGGAACCCCACGCAGGTTTTTCGGCATAGGGCTTCCCCTTTTAAGTCCATATCAGGTGACGGGGCCAACGAGGTGTCAATCTCGCCCATGGAGGCGGCCACAACACGCTTCTGGAAGAATGGTCAAACATTTCCATAGACACAGTGCTAATCCTTGTGGACGGCCTTCCCAGAAAGGTTGAAGCTGTTATAGATGCAAAGGGTGGGCCAACTCAATATTGAACCCTACGGACTAAGACACCATTAAAGTTCATCTGCGTGTAAAGGCACGTGTCTCAATACTTTTGACAATATAGTGTATATTTATATAACGCACACATAATTTAGGAAATTCAATACACCCCAGAAGGAAATAAATTAGGGCTGTGGAAATTAAAGATTAATTCCTCGATTAATCGATTAATTCTTTTGATCGGCACTCACCTCTCCGCCGGCTTCCAGGTCTTCAGGGAGTTCCGTCGGAGATCCGGTGACGTCACGGATATCAATGTCACTGGGCTCCTCCCCCCTTCCCTAAGTGCCTCCATCTGCTAACGAAGGGAAGGGGGGAGGAGTCCGGTGACTTCGAAGTTCTGATTGAACCTAACGTGTACGGGGGGAGGAGCTACGCATGACGTCACCCGCTGCCGCCCTACGAAACTAATACGATTGTTGGCTTTACATGCTGTGTTTTTATCATCTTTATGTGAGTAGTTTGTGTTTTGAACACAAAAATTAAATCTTATACTTAAAGCGGGAGTCCGCCGGGACTCCGCGTTTTTTTTTTTTTTTTTTAAAGCCAGCAGCTACAAATACTGCAGCTGCTGACTTTTAAAATAGTGACACTTACCTGTCCAGCGCCTTTTCGGCTTCATTTCCCGGTTCCCTACTGCGCATGCGCGAGTCGCGCTGCGCAATAAGAATGGACCCGCTGCCTCTGGGATCTGTGTGTTTCCCAGCAGGCAGCGGGGGACTTTCGGAAAGGGGCGTAATGTATGCCCCTTTCCGCAGAGAGCTATCCCGGAAGTGGGTGCAGATGCCTGTACTGTACAGGTACCTGCACCCCCCTCCCCCCTGAAAGGTGCCAATTGTGGCGCCGGAGGGGGGGAGGGTTCCGATGAGCGGAAGGTCCACTTTAGGGTGGACCTCCGCTTTAAGCGGTGAGCACTTAGATCTTTTCTTTCTACCCATGACCCGGCGTCCTTGCTGAGATCTAAGGAGACGTGAGAGAAGTTTATGGTCGGTGTTAACCCTTTTGATACCCGCTGGCATGACCATCTGTTTGCACAGGGGTCCATGCCATAAGGTGGGAGCGATTAATTAGACTGGAGGTGGAGGGATTGTCACACTACTGTGGAAATAAAAAAATGACTTACGTCGGTGCTACAGTTTGAATTGAAAACGTATTTGTGTGAACTGTGAAGTCAAGTCATGGATTGTGGAAACGAACTAGTGTCGGGTGATTGTATATAGTGTATACCACATTTACCACCGACTAATGCAGAGTTGCAATGCAAGGAGATCAGCTAAAAGTAGATGGATCTGTATGTGCGTTATAATTTATTGAAATTAGTCAATTAAAGCGGTGTTTCATCTGTAAAAAAAATGTACCTTACCTCTCCAGGGCGCCCGCGATGTCGGCCGCCGAGGCTGACATGTCCCTTGGCTCTCGGGTCCCAGCGCCGCCATTCGTACTAAGGGAAACAGGCAGTGGAGCCTTGCGGCGTTCACTACCCGTTTCCTACTGCGCATGTGCGAGTTGCGAGGCGCTTTGTGATTGGGACGTGCTGTGTTAGGGAACACACAGTTCCCAGAACACAGCGCGCCCCATTACCCAGAAGATCACTGAGGAGCAGGAAGAAGGCAGATTAGGAAGACTGCCTAGCAACAGCGATTTGTGACCAGGTAAAAAAAAAAAATTGTTTTTTTTTTTTTTTTATATTTTTTAATAATATTAATGCTCTTTTTTTTTATTTTTATTTTTTTCAGGGTGGCCCTTCCACTTTAATTTTTTTTTTTTTTTAAACCGATTAATGGAACATGAAAATTTGAATCAGTAACAGCCCAAAAATAAATGTTTATAATCCATATCATATCTAGGCAAAGATATCGTGACCAATTTTGGGCTTTTAGCAGTTTTACGCTTTGGGGGAATAGTTAAAAGTCTATTTTTTAGGCTGTACAGAATAGTTGAGGACCCTGACTGTCTTGATATTAGGAGGCTGGAGATGGAGAAGAAATATAAAAAGGTAGGTAAAAAGGGATTATCCCTCAGAGATATGGGATAGGGCTCAGATACCTCGAGAGATATCATTAAGAAAGAGAGGATTCCATCCATGTGCCGGTATTGTTGCTTCTCTTTACATGTCTTTTCCTGCTTTAAACCGCACTGGCATATTTTGCGCATCGCATATCCAGATGTTGAAGAATTTCAGAGCATGACCATACAGGCATTCAGACCAAAAAGTATAAAATAGAATAGGATAGGATAAAATAGTATATGCAGACCAATAGGATTGGAGTATGGAGTGAATTTTTTAAGGTCACACAAATTTCACAAGAAGAAGTCTTCTAGGGTTACGCTTTTTCTAGCTCTGATGGTACGAAGAATTCTACCCAACATGTCGGAGTACATATGCGGTGTATTTGTTGAAGTGCCCATGTGGTGATAATAGCAAACACATCATGGCCACGGGGTACGAAGCAGAACCTCTGATCTTTGCTTTTGTTATTTCCTTGTAGATTCCTGTGCTGAGAACAGCGGTGACACTTCTTGCTGATTTGTATAGTTTAGCATTTATAATTTATGTTTCATGTCTTCCTGTTTTTAGATTTGTAGGTCTCTAGTTACTTTGTAACCTTTAGATTGACAGAGGGGCAGGGATGTGTGCAACCGTTTCTGGATTTTGTACTGCTGAAGGAACAATAAAAAACTGGACGCCTGCCTTTACACGCACATGCATTTTAATGGCATCCCAGTCTCAGTCTGTAGGGTTCAATATTGAGTTGGCCCACCCTTTGCAGCTATAACAGCTTCAACTTTCCTGGGAAGGCCGTCCACAAGGTTTAGGAGATGTGTCTATGGAAATGTTTGACCCATTCTTCCAGAAGAGCATGTGTGAGGTCAGGCACTGATGTTGGACGAGAAGGCCTGGCTCTCAGTCTCCCCTCTAAAACCCCATGCACACTATCAGATTTTCTGCTGATTTTTTTCCTTCAGATTTACCAAAACTATATACCGTATTTATCGGCGTATAACACGCACCTCAAGTTTAGGAGGGAATTTAAAAGAAAAAAAAAAACTTTTAGGAGGGAAGTTTAAGGAAAAAAAAAAAAAAAAAAACTTACATTTAAATGCCCATCAATGCAGCCTTGTCAGTCGTTTGCTGTTTAAAAATGGCGCTCGGCTATTTTCGGCCACACTTGGCGGTTTTCGGAAAGCCGAAAGCCGCCGAGAATGGCCAAGTACGGCCGAAGATAGCCGAGAACGGCGAGTGCGGCCGAAAATACACGGAAGCCGCAGATAGCGGCAGAAAGCCCTAACAACAGCAGGGGATCGGCGTATAACACGCACCCCCGATTTCCCCCTGATTTTAGGGGGGAAAAGTGCGTGTTGTACGCTAATAAATACGGTATTATAAGGTCAAACTTTAGGGCCGCGTACACACGCGGGGACTGTTCGCCCAACTTTGTTCGTCAAACAGTTTGAGCGGACAGTCCGCTCAAAATTAGCATGGACGGACTTGGCCACACACGACGAACGAACAGTCCGCTGAAACCGTGCGCGATGACTTGAACGGCACGTACGACGGGACTAGAAAACGACGTCCTATACACTGCAATGCAACCTTCGGCGTGTAAATCCTTTCTGAGCATGCGCGGAACTTAGTTTGACGAACAAGCCTACACACGAGGGGACTGTCCGCTCAAACTAAGTTTCAGCGGACAGTTTTACGGAAATTCCGAAAAACTTTGTTCGTCAGACTGTCCGCTGAAAGCCCACACACGAGCGGACTGTCCGCTGAAACACTGTTCAGCGGACAAAGTTGGGCGAACAGTCCCCGCGTGTGTACGCGGCCTAGGAGTTTCAATGTGTGTGCAATCAGGCAGGCCCCTCAATACATGGTTTTGGTAAATCTGAAGGGGAAAAAAAAAAAATCAGCAGAAAATCTGATGTGTATATGGGGCTGAATTCATCCCAAAGTCGGGTTGAGGTCAGGACTCTGTGCACTGGTCATTGGTGGAGGGGGGATTATGGTGTGGGGTCGTCTTTCAGCGGTTGGGCTTGGCCCCTTAGTTCCAGTGAAGGAAATCCTTAAGGCGTCAGTATATAAAGACAGTTTGTGGGAACAGTTTGGGGACGGCCCCTTCCTGTTCCAACATGACTGCTCACCAGTGCACAAAGCAAGGTCCATAAAGACACGGTTGACTGAATTAGGGGCGGGGGAACTTGACTGGATTGCACAGAGTCCTGATCTCAACCTAACAGAACACCTTTGGGATGAACTAGCAGACTGCGAGCCAGGCCTTCTTGTCCAACTTTAGAGCCTGACCTCACAAATACACTTCTGGAAGAATGGTCAAATATACTCAATATTGAACCCTACGGACTAAGACTTGGATGCCATTAAAGTTCATGTGCGTGTAAAGGCAGGTGTCCCAATACTTTTGGTAATATAGTGTAGTTCCTCTACAGGGTAGTTTGTATAGGGCATAAAATGAGGGTAGGAGCAGGTTTACAGTGTTTGAAAAGGTTCACATTCTTTTTTTATTAAATAATAAACATGTCCTACTTACCTGTTCTGTGCAATGATTGCATAGAGAACCCCAGATCCTCCTCTTCTTGGGTCCCTCATTAGTGCTCCTGGCCCCTCCCCCCCTGCTGCGTGCCCCCAGAGCAAGCAGCTTGCTCTGGGGGCACTCGTGCGTGCTTACTCCGGAGCTGCCTGTGTGTTTATGAGACATACAGAGAGCGATTCAGCCCCGACCCCCACTCACTTTTCACTGGCTGTGATTGGACATCGCTGGATTGGGCTTAAGAAAGTATCGGGGGGGGGGGGGGGGGCACACTGAAGGTTTTTTACATTCATACATAGAATGCATTAAGGTAAAAGACCTTTAGAACCACTATAAGTTAGATTTGGACTGTACTTCTCCTAAACATCAGGTGACATATTATATATGTATTCTACTGGGAGTTGACATATTCCACTTTTGGGGAAAATGCATCCACCAATTGAACAAGCCTGAAAATATTTTTTATTTTTTATTTTTAGTAAAAATATTTAATACATATTTTTATACCAGGACATTATCAGACATTATAAAACTTTGCTCAAATCAGATGAATAAACCCAAGTCAAAAATCACAATTCAAACTGAATTGGTAGAAAGTATTCAGTTTGCGGATGGAGAAAACCTCTTTTCTTTAAGAGTAGTTCCCCATCATCACCTCTTTCTAATGTAGCGGGTGACATTGTGGACAAAGTGTCATTTATGTGTAAATTTTGTTTTTGCCTCAGAACAGTAATGGGGTTCTGAGGGTTAATTATGTAGGTGAACTTTGACATCAGTTTGGCTGGGCTGTGTTATAAGTTCTGCCTGGTCATATGTACAGTGAGGTGCACATGACAGGCCAGAACCAGGCCTGGTTGGACATTTTGGGTATCAACTTCCTCGGAACCAATCCGTGGGTGCACCGAGCCCCGCTGAGGAGTCTGGGAAGGGTACTTAAGATGTTGAAGTCACATGTTAAGTAGGAGCTTGTGAGGCCCAAGTGGTCCGTTTTGTTTTTCTTAGACCAGGGTAGCCCCGCGAGGGGTCCCGGTCACGGGATGTTCGACGCCCCGCAACATGCTTTGGTTGGTTACCCCCAATAGACCCGTCTAGTCTGGGGGTATGAATCCGTCTGTTCCCGAGTCTCGGAACCGGCTGGTCCGAGGCGCAGTAACTGAGGGAGGATTCAAGGTGTCCGGGTGTGCTCTCGGCTTGGAGGGGCACCACAGCTCGTGTAAGCGACCGGGGGAGGACTCTTCAGAGGAGGGCCAACAAGCTGGCATCCTGAGAAGTGCCTGGTTACTGAGTTGGGAAGGACATTGACGAATTCACACTTTTCCAGTACTATCAAGGAGACAGAAAAACGTTCCAGGTACTGAGGAAAAAGGTTCCTGTTCGCTTACGGTTACAACTTGTTCAAGGTTAGAGACTTTCTAAGTTCTGAGTCAACGTGCTGATTGCCATAATCTCTGGCTAGAGATTTGTTCAGCCTTGAAGCGCCCAGCTGCGAGTGGCTACTCTCTGGGTGGGGGTAGAGACTTTGTTATATCTGCAGTTCAAGGTGCCTGAGTTCTTCACCCTTGCCCTCTGTTCCCACATGAGACTGTTGTTGGATGTTACCCCTGCTAAATAAACCTTTCAAAAGGACTTTATTGGTGTCAGCATCCAAAGTTGTTGGGTACCAACCCTGGGAACCCCTAGACATGAAGGACAAGCCAAGCAGAGGTAACAGGTAAGCCCAAAAGGTTAAGGCCGCCCTGCAATGGGTTATGGCCGCTACACTAATTTAAGTCTAATGCCCCGTACACACGGTCGGACATTCCGACCACATTTTTTTATTTTTTTTATATGGAACGCTTCACGAATTTGCGTGTCATCCTTGCGCAGGGGCCATGCTAATCTTCTCTGTATCGTTCCAATTTTAGTATATGTGCTGCCGAAGCGAGCACTCCGACCACATTTTGTCCTAAACTGGTGTTGCATACACACGATCAGACAATATTGTCGAAAAATCCGATCGTTTGGAACGTGATGATGTTCATTCATTACGACGAGACTACGTAGAGGCTAGTAGCCAGTACCTTTGGTCCCGTAATTTGATTTGAGCATGCGTGGCACTTTGTCCGATCTGAATTCTCTACAAACGATTGGAAAAATTCAGATCAGATTTTTTTGTTGGAAAATTTGATATCCTGTTCTCAAATTTTTTCCGTCTGAAACTCAGACGGAAAAAGTCAGATAGAGCCCACACACGATCAGATTTTCCGACAATATAATCCGATCGGACCTTTTCCGTCAGAATTTCCAACCGTGTGTACAAGGCATTACACAGTATAATTAAGTTTGGAAACGGTATCCTTTTGTAGCAAAATGTGTTACTGATGGTTTCTACAAAACCTTTACCCCTAACTGCATTTAGAAACGAAATACTTTGTACCTGGGCTTTTTTTTTTCCAGGGAATAGGTGCAAGTACTCTTCCCCCACCTCAAGTCACCCACCTCTGAACACCGTCCTTTATCTCCGCCCCCTACCCACCTCTGAGCACCGTCCTTCATCCCCGCCCCCTACCCACCTCTGAGCACCGTCCTTTATCCCCGCCCCCTACCCACCTCTGAGCACCGTCCTTTATCCCCGCCCCCTACCCACCTCTGAGCACCGTCCTTTATCTCTGCCCCCTACCCACCTCTGAGCACCGTCCTTTATCTCTGCCACCTACCCACCTCCCAGCACTGCCTCTTTTTGAGAACACAGAATCAAGTATCATTTTGAGGTGTTAAAGTGATATTTAAGGCAATTTTTTTGTAAATAACAAACATGTTATACTTACCTGCTCTGTGCAGTGGTTTTGGACAGAGCAGCCCAAATCTTCCTCTTCTCGGGTCCCCCGCTCCTGGTCCCTCTCTACTGCCGATTCTCCCACAGCAAGCAGCTTGCAATGGGAGGCACCCAAGCAAGCTCGCTCCCAAGCCGCTGCTCTGCATGTCCATTAACACACAGAGCCACGGCTCAGCCCCACCCCCTCTCTCTCCTCATTGGCTCACTGGCTGTGATTGACATAGCATAACACTATTAGCTTCTAGGAGCAAGAGAAAAAAAAATCATTATAGCTGCTATGAGCTTTAAAAAAAGCTAGCGATAACTATTTCTTGGCTGTACCTTGAAAATGTAAAAGATCTGTGTCCCCAAAAATTGTTGCCAATATGTATTCACTTTTGAAACTTATAAATAAGCCATGCTGCAAATCCTTTTTGCCATCTCTCTCTAGCTACCCATCCATCTACTTATACATCTTCCCAGCCATCTTCCCAGCCAGCTTCTTATACATCTACCCAGCCATCTACCCAGCCATCTTCCCAGCCAGCTTCCCAGCCAGCTTCCCAGCCAGCTTCTTATACATCTACCCAGCCATCTACCCAGCCATCTACCCAGCCATCTTCCCAGCCAGCTTCCCAGCCAGCTTCCCAGCCAGCTTCTTATACATCTACCCAGCCATCTACCCAGCCATCTACCCAGCCATCTACCCAGCCATCTTCCCAGCCAGCTTCCCAGCCAGCTTCCCAGCCAGCTTCTTATACATCTACCCAGCCATCTTCCCAGCCATCTTCCCAGCCATCTTCCCAGCCAGCTTCCCAGCCAGCTTCTTATACATCTACCCAGCCATCTACCCAGCCATCTACCCAGCCATCTACCCAGCCATCTACCATCTACCCAGCCATCTAATACAAGTCTACCCTTAAAGGTTCTGGATGACAGAGTGGAGGTAGCTGGAAATATATTATAAGACTTGTCCCATTTTGGTGAATTTTGATGACCCCCGCAGCTGTATACATAACTTTCCATAATTATTGACCCTCTCCCTGTATTCCCCATCCTCCAGATCTCTCATACCTGACCCAATCTTGATGAGACCGTTGTGCTGGATGAAGATGGTGTCGTTGGTCAAATTGCCATGTATGATGACCGGGTCGCAAGAGTGCAGGTAGCTGAAATAGGAAATGCATCTCTCATTTAGAAACCGTCCAACATTTTTTGGAAATTGGCAGTTGAACCATGTCCTATAATTATTAGTGATAAATACAATATGCTAAGCCTGATCTCTGACCCCATAATGGGACAATTTGTGGAGGATAAATTCTAATTTAATCTGCTTAGGGGATCTTTACTTCACCTTAAAGTGGAAGTAAACCCTTTTTGGCACATGTACCTACAGGTAGGCCTATAATAAGACCTGAGTGGTAAATAATGTAGCGCTGAAATGCGAACACATATATCAATATATAAGTGAATAGTGCAAAATAAATTATATATAAATGACACCAACGAAAACAGGAAAAAGTCCAATAAATATAGAAGTCCTGAGAAGGGCCATGTGTGTCAACCACCAAAAGATGATTAATCAAGGATGGAATACACTGGCATGAGAAGCATCAAGGATGGTACATCTTCAACCAAGAAAGGGGAAGTATATCTACTCTTACCGGAACAGGCGGACTTGACTGTCAGCAACAATTTGCCATAAAGACAAGGAAGCCGGGATCGGCGGATCAACGCAACTCCAAAGAAACCAGGGCCTCCAAACACGACTCCTAGGGTGTTGTGGACAACCACCCAACTGTACCTCAGATGAAGAGGACACCAGGGTTGGACCTTGGGTGTGGAAGGACCAACTGGACCGCAAAGGAACTCTCCTCCGGAAAGTTATGCATAGAAAACATGCCTCCATATGGTGTAGGTCAAAAAAAGTTTTTTTTATTTTTAAAAACCGTATGCCCCAGTTAAGGGGCCTTTGGGACCAAAAGAGTCGGGCTTGACTTTTTGCTTCTCACCTTGCCCTCATTTTTATTCTGTGATCACAGTTTTTATTCCCATTGATGTATGCTGGTTTTTAGAAATAAAAAATAAATTTTTTGACCTACACCGTATAGAGGCATTTTTTCTTTGCATAACTTTCCGGGCGAGAGTTCCTTTGTGGTCCAGCCGGTCCTTTCCACGCCTAAGGTCCAGCCCCAGTGTCCTCTTCAACTGAGATTCGGTTGGGTGGTTGTCCACAACACCCTTGGAGTCGTGTTTGTAGGCTCTGGGTTTCTTGGAGGTCTGTTGATCCGCCAATCCCGGCTTCCTTGCCTTTATGACTCGTTGTCGCTGACACTTGAGCCCACCTTTTCCGGTAAGAGTAGATATACTTCCCCTTTCTTGGTTGAAGATGTACCATCCTTAATGCTCCTCATTCCGGACAGTGCCAGCGTATTCCATCCTTGATTAATCATCATCATTTGGTGGTTAACGCACATGGCCCTTCTCAGGACTTCTACATTTATTGGACTTTTTCACATTTTCATTTGCGTCATTTCTACATAATTGTTTTTTTTCACTATTCACTTATATATTGATATCGGTGTTCACTTCTTTGCGCTACATTATTTACCATTCACTCTTTACATTTTTGTCACATTGTTTATGTAGCAGCTTTTCATTTCTTATCAGAGTTAGCGCAGTAATCTTCACACTTATATTTTGCCTATAATAAGGCTTGCATGTAGGTACAGTGAATATCTCCTAAACCTGCACAGTTTAGGACAGTGATGGCGAACCTTGGCACCCCAGATGTTTTGGAACTACATTTCCCATGATGCTCATGCACTCTTCAGTGTGGTTGAGCATCATGGGAAATGTAGTTCCAAAACATCTGGGGTGCCAAGGTTCGCCATCACTGGTTTAGGAGATATTGACATCACTTTCTGCTTATTTCAGTCTGACCTCCGGCCTTCCCTTCTTCAGTCTTGCACAGTTGTACGGCTCCTCTCCAAGACTAAAATGGTTTCCTATGGTTTCACTGCACACTGTGAGCTTCTCAGAGCCCAGACTGTCCAGGACCCACCCCCAGCCTGTAAATGGACAGAGAAAGAAGAAGTATCGCAGTGATGAGCTCATCTCTTTGTCACGTCGCCCATCCCCTCCTATCAGCATGCTCCTTGTCACCACGTGAACCGATTGACTTCTTGCGCCGCTTCTTCCTCTCACACCCCAGCCCTTGCTGCCCCATCCACCCTTGACTCGAGTCTGGAGGTGAAACTCCGGCTGAAATCTAGAGAGGTCCCTGGAATGAGCAACTACCAGCCCCCATTAAAGCACATGGATCATACACAGCCTTACCGCCATATTTTATTTTTTTTTACCATTGCCGAACAAACTCTCACCTCAGTGCCGACAGGATCTGGGTGCACCATCTCTTCCAGGCCTGGAAAACACATCACAGAGTCAGACCTACAAAGGCATTGCCCAAAATGCAGATGGTGAACAAAAGTGCCTATATTGTTAATGTGCGACGTTTGACAGGTTTGATGTGCATTTACCCACTTCAATACCGGACCCCCTTCCTGCCCAGACCAATTTACAGCTTTCAGCACCGTCACACTTTGAATGACAATTGCGCGGTCATGCAACACTGTACCCATATGACATTTTTATCATTCTTTCACACAAATAGAACTCTCTTTTGGTGTTAATCACCGCAGTTTTTTTTTTTTTTTTTTTGCAAAAAAAAAAAAGTTGGAAAAAAAAAACAACACTTGTTTCTATTTTGCAAATAATCTTTTTTTCAAAAATTTAGGCCAAAATTATAATTTTTATGCTACATTTCTTTAGTGAAAATAACCTAAATCAGTCTATATTATTTAGTCTGTAGGAAAGGTATAGAGTCCACAAACTATGGGAGAGATTATATATATATATATATATATATATATATATATATATATATATATATATATATATATATATATATATATATATATATAATATAATATAATATATCTCTCGAGATTATATATAATGTCTATATTGAGATTATATCTCTATCTATATATATTTAATATCTATATTGAGATTATTTATATCTATATATATCTATCTCTATACACACACACACACACACACACACACCTGAAAATTGATCAATCCTGATGTACTGATGGCCTATCTCATTTCCCGAGGCACAAAAATGCCAGGACAGTACAAATACCCCCAAATTACCCATTTTTGAAAAGCAGACAGTCCAAGGTATTTCGTAGGAGGCATGGCGAGTTTTTTTTTTTTTTTTTTTTTTTTTTAAGTTGCAGTTTTTTGTCACCAATTTTTAGAAAAATTAAGAAATTAGAAAAAAAACGTTTTTTTTTCCACATGGTACAGATGGGCTGTGATTGGCCAGGTCTGTACCATGTGATCACTGTGACCAATCACCGAGCTCATCACAGTAGTTACCAACGAAAGACCTGAATCAGAGCCCTTCATTGTGTACAATTGCCATGTGATCTGCTGTGAATGGCCACGGTGGTCCCATGGTACCGGCAGCGGGCCAGTACAGTGATCTGTCATTGCCTGGGTTCGGTGGACACATTGGGTGACAGATCGCGCCAGAGTGTGGCCAGTGGGGCGCACGTGCGAGGCGTGATTCTGGGAGGATGTCATGTGATGTCCTCCCAGAGTAACAAGGTTACTGCTTGGCCATCAAATTACAATAGGCCCGGCAGGAGGGGGTTAAAAATGCACCCCAAAACACCTATTTTTTTTTTGTTCTGAACAAGGCCTAACGCACGGCAAGTGTACTGCAAACGATGCGTATTTATAATGCATTACCATTTGCAGGCATTTTTTTTTGTTTACTGGAACCAATTCACTGTATGTCTCCCTCTGCAGCAGCTGAAAGCCAGCTTCATCTCTTCTCACCCCCCCCCCCCCCAGGGCTTTCAGCTGCTGCAGAGGAAGACATACAAGGAATCAGTTCCAGTAATTGCCCCCCCCCCTCCCCCGACACACTCATCACCCTCCCTGTGCCCCTCTGCTCCATACACGCTTCCATACGCTTCTCCCTGTTGCCCAGGCCCCTGCCGTGTGCCCCACCCCCACAGTGCACGGGCTTCTCTCCTCTTCTTTTCCCGCCAGCAGCTGCAACCACACAATAGGATCCTTCAGGATGGAGGGTGGGGGAAGGGTCCAGTAAATAGGAAAAAAAGAGGAACCCATTCACTTGGGTGAAGAAAGATTGCTACTCATCCCAAACCTTTTGGAAATAGAAAATGCTCCCAAGGGCTTTTAGGCAGCAGAAAAAGTTTAAACTAAATCATAAATGGATATAAAATGATAGAATATTTTCTACCAATAAAAAATATTTTATATATCCATTTATGATTTCGTTTAAACATTTTCTTCTGCCTAAAGGCCCTTTGGGAGCATTTTTTTTTCTTGGTTCTGTGTCCGATAAATATGTCAGCCTCTTCCTTTCCCAAATCAACACAATGAGTGATTGGTACTGATCACACACTGTGTTCATTCATAACTGAAGCATAGAAAACGTTTGGTTTTTTTTTGGGGGGGGGGGGGGCTATCAGGTTGGCTGTATCCCTCTGCCCATAAGCCAATGAGCAAACCACGTGACTGCAAACCAATACATAAAATATGCAAACGGTAGAATAGGTATGTGCGCTAACACATTTCCCCCCTCAGGATTGCAGGGGACGGAAGGGGGACGCTCACCTTTGCATTCATTGTTTTATGATTCTTCTTCGTTTTCTTCAGAAACTGTCGGAGACTTCCAGACGAGACGTACTCTGTGATAAAGACTACCTGTGGGAGAAAAGAGAAAGGCTGCAATCAACATCAATACATAAGAGACCGACGGTGCCACTCAGGAGAGACCGACGGTGCCACTCAGGAGAGAGAGACGGTGCCACTCAGGAGAGAGAGACGGTGCCACTCAGGAGAGAGAGACGGTGCCACTCAGGAGAGAGAGACGGTGCCACTCAGGGGAGAGAGACGGTGCCACTCAGGGGAGAGAGACGGTGCCACTCAGGGGAGAGAGAGACGGTGCCACTCAGGAGAGAGAGACGGTGCCACTCAGGAGAGAGAGACGGTGCCACTCAGGAGAGAGAGACGGTGCCACTCAGGAGAGAGAGACGGTGCCACTCAGGGGAGAGAGACGGTGCCACTCAGGGGAGAGAGACGGTGCCACTCAGGGGAGAGAGACGGTGCCACTCAGGGGAGAGAGAGACGGTGCCACTCAGGAGAGAGAGACGGTGCCACTCAGGAGAGAGAGACGGTGCCACTCAGGGGAGAGAGACGGTGCCACTCAGGGGAGAGAGACGGTGCCACTCAGGGGAGAGAGACGGTGCCACTCAGGGGAGAGAGACGGTGCCACTCAGGAGAGAGAGACGGTGCCACTCAGGGGAGAGAGACGGTGCCACTCAGGAGAGAGAGACGGTGCCACTCAGGAGAGAGAGACGGTGCCACTCAGGAGAGAGAGACGGTGCCACTCAGGAGAGAGAGACGGTGCCACTCAGGAGAGAGAGACGGTGCCACTCAGGGGAGAGAGACGGTGCCACTCAGGGGAGAGAGACGGTGCCACTCAGGAGAGAGAGACGGTGCCACTCAGGAGAGAGAGACGGTGCCCCTCAGGAGAGAGAGACAGTGCCACTCAGGAGACCAACAGAAGATGGGGGAGAGGCACTGGACACAGATCCTTAACGCAGAACGAGGAACCATCAGTTATGCCTAATGGTCTGGCTTTGGCACCTCCCCACAAAAGATGGCCCCCCAACCCCAAAAAACTGAGAATGAAGGTCCACATGAAAAATAAAAAAACTGCATCAAGAGTCCAATTTTTTTATTATTAATATCAACTGTAACAAGGAAAAAAAGACAGGCTACGCGTTTCAGGGGCCAAGAATCCTACTTCATCAGGGCTCCAAAAGATGCATAGAATGAGGCCTCATGCACACAGGGCATCAAAATGCCACTTTTAAGGCCCCATTCACACAGCCATAAATTTTTTTATTACACATTGTGTTTTCTAGGAGAAAAGCTCCTGCAAAATGATCAGTAAAATACTCGTGTATAGAAGCTGTGAGGAACCCCTGTCCTCAACAGGACTATGTCCGCTGTAAATGCTTCCTTTGTCCAGAACCAGCACTATCCAAGACCCTTTAGCCCACCCAGTCACCAGCTGTAAATCAGTGTAAGGTGATCAAAAACATCAAACTCCCTTTATTCAAGCACATGTTACAACAGATATACAACTCTGAGACACTCCCCCCCCCCCCACCCTTGGATTCAGGGCGGGGTAAACTGTCCAATCACAGTAGACACAGGAGTCTCCAGAGCCCTCCAAGGTAAGAACTCCAAGGTTCCACAAATCCCCCGCCCAAAGTGACTCCTGTCACAGAAGCGTTTAAATGCGTCAAGATGAGTATTCGCACATAATCTGTTTTTATGAGACTTTATTTTTCCCCCTTTCTTCGGACTTAGCCACTTGGCGGGCTGGAAGCCGGGTGAGCAGCCGCTGAAGGCAAAGTGACATAGCCATACATAGCTACCTACTTGCCTGTCAGCAAGTCCCGGCTAATGATTCGACGGCCAATGGCTGGTGACCTGCTGATCGGTTGTGTATCCACTTGACCTCCGGATGATTTACCCCCCTACCAGATCATGCAATACGGCACTGCGTTACTTTACTTGACAATTGCGTGGTCATGCAACGCTGTACACAAATAAAAAAATTATTATTTTTTTCTCCACAAATAAAACATTTTTGGTGGTATTTGAACACCACTGTGTTTTTTTGTTTTCTTTTTGCACTATAAACAAAAAAAAGACTGATAAAAAAATATAAGTTTTTTTTTTTACTTTCTGCTATAAAACAAAAAGTAAAAAAAAAAATTGTATTTCTTCATAAATGTAGGCCAGTATGTATTCTGCTACATATTTTTGGTCAAAAAAATCCCAATAAGCGTATATTGATTGGTTTGTGCAAATGTTATAGCGTCTACAAGCTTTGGGATTTATATACTGGAATTTGTATTTATTTTTGTACTAGTAATGGCGACGATTGGCAACTGATAGCGGGACTGCAATATTGCAGCGGAAATTCTGACACGAATACAGTGATCAGTGCTAAAAATATGCACTGTCACTGTACTAATGACACTGGCTGGGAATGGCGTTAAATATATAGGGCAATCAAAGAATCATGATCTGTAATTTCCTCTAATCAGTCCCCCCCCCCCCCCTTTCAGTTAGAACACAGAGTCAGAGAACACAGGTAACCCCTTGATCGCCCCCTAGTGTTAACCCCATTACTGCCTGTGACATTTTTACAGGAATCAGTGCATTTTTTATACCACTGATCCCTGTATAAATGTGAATGGTCCCAAAATAGCGTCAAAAGTGTCCAATTCGTCCACCATAATGTCGCAGTCCCGATAAAAATCTCAGATCGCCGACATTACTAATAAAAAAATAATAATAAAAATGCTGTAAATCTATCTCCTATTTTGTAGACGCTATAACTTTTGCGCAAACCAATCAATATACGCTCATTGTGATTTTTTTTTTGATTTTTTTTTTTTACCAAAAATATGTAGAAGAATACGTATCTGCCTAAACTGAGAAAACATCTTGGGGATATTTATTATAGCAAAAAATACAAAATGTGTTGTTTTTTTTTTCAAAATTGTCGCTCCTCTTTTGTTTATAGCGCAACAAAAATAAAAACCGCAGAGGCGATCAAATACCACCAAAAGAAAGCTCTATTTGTGGGGGAAAAAGGACGTCTACTTTGTTTGGGTGCAGCGTCGCACGACCGCGCAATTGTCAGTTAAGTCGACGCAGTGCCGAATCGCAAAAAAAATGGCCTGGTCATTCAGCAGCCAAATCTTCCGGGGCTGAAGTGGTTAAGTAGTGGATGTGCATGGATTATTTTGGAGAGAATAAAGATATCACTTAGAGATTTATTTACTAAAACTAGAGAGAGTGCAAAATCTGGAGCAGCTCTGCAGAGAAACCAATCAGCTTCCAGGTTTTATTGCCAAATCTTAACTGAACAAGCTGAAGTTAGAAGCGGATTGGCTTCTATGCAGAGCTGCACCAGATTTTGCACTCTCCAATTTTAGTAAATCACCCCCCCCCCCCAATCATGCCGTAGCATTCTGTAGCTCAAAGCTCCAAAATGCTCAACAAAACCAAGTCCTGTGCATTTTAAATTGTCACATTTGAGCATTCAGATGCCTTTAGCTCCATGCTTGAAGCTTGAAAAGGTACCCGAGCTACTTTTGAAGTGAAAAAAGGGGTGTTTTTTGAGCGCCATTGACGTTATTGGGAGTGCACTAATAATGCGCAAAAGCGTGTGCCCCTATAATAAAATGTATACAGACCAAAAATGCATGATTCTGCCCCAATCCTGCCCCAATTCTGCACTTCATACGCAAAAACGCACCAGAAGGAGCCTCAAAAATCACCCACCTATGCTACACTCAAGTGTGAATGGGGGGGGGGGGCTAAAACATTACAGCTGTTTAGTATGTGAACACACTTGCTGCTACAGGGCGGCCATGTTGCGCAGGATCACGTATACATGATCCCGCACTTCCGGGCATTGGGCACGAACTGTATCGGGAACTGATCAGCAGGTCCCACGGACCCAATATCTGCCGGCACCCACTGATCGTTCAGTACACCAATAGAGTGTCAGTCTGTCTATGTCAGTGATGGTGAACCTTGGCACTCCAGAGGTTTTGGAACTACATTTCCCATGATGCTCAACTACGCTGCACAGTACATGAGCATCATGGGAAATGTAGTTCCAAAACATCTGGAGTGCCAAGGTTCACCATTTCCCATGATGCTCATGCACTCTGCAGCGTAGTTGAGCATCACGGGAAAGGTAGTTCCAAAACATCTGGGGTGCCAAGGTTCACCATCACCGATCTATGTAAACAAGGCAGATTGCCGTTCCGTCAATATAGAAGGCATGGATCCTGTGTTTCCGTAAAGCAAGGACATGGATCTATGCCCTCCCCTAGTAAAAGCACCTCCCCCACTGTGCTGTTAACAAGGCTTAAATCGCCGAAACGCGTCGCCCACCATTTGTATACTCACTGTTACGGCTTAATAAATACTTGCGGATTACGGAGTTGCCAGCTGTCTCTTTCCTATGACTACGTTGTCTTTTGGTGGATGGGAGGACACCACAGCTCTGGCACCCAGATTGCAACTTCCAGTTTGCATTTGAATTTCCACTGATCTGAGCGTTGCATCTTTTTGTTTGAATCACCTCCCCCCCCCCCCACTACACTGAAACACGTTAGGCACACATTTAACCCTTTAATCACCCCTGATGTTAATCCCCTCCTAGCCAGTGTCATTAGTACAGTGGCAGTGCATTTTTTTTTATCACCAACCACTGCATTAGTGTTACTAGTCCCCCCCAAAAAAAAGGGTCAGTGTCCGATTTGTACGCCGCATTATCGCGGTCCCACTATAAGTTGCTAATCACCACCATTACTAGTAAAAAAAATAAATCAAATATACCATAGTTTGTAGACACGAACCAACCATTATACACTCATTGGGATTTTTTTTTTACCAAAAATATGTAGCAGAATACATATTGGCCTAAACTGATGAAGAAATTAGATTTTTTACATTTTTTTTTATTGGATATGTTTTATAGCAGAAAGTAAAAAAAAAAAAATTTTTTTCAAAATTGTTGGTCGTTCTTTGTTTATAGCACAAAAAAATTAAATAAGAAATGCAGAGGTAATCAAACACCACAAAAAGAAAGGGCATAGATTTGATTTATCACGGATTAGTGTCACATTTTCTTACCCGTGCGGAGGACTCCTTCACATCCAACCAGTATTTGTGGAACTTCACCACATTGGGGTGATCAATGACCATCAGATTCTGGAACATGGTACGGATCTTGTCCTGCAAGGAGATGGGGGAGGGGAAGCAGGGAGATCATGGGTAACACAAAAAAGGAAAAACAGCCAAAGTGCACATTTGTGTGTAAAGACAGTGAATGTATATGTGTGGTTATGCAATGGTTAAATGGATCTGTGTACTAAAAATAAAATATATTGGAAGATTAAAAATGTCTAAAAATAAGTAAAATAACTGAACTGTGATGGAGGACTTAAAGAAACATTGTTCCCATGACATTGTGTTATCAGAAATAATGGGACGGAGTCTTAATTTAAAGAAGTCTGGGGATAGGGGGGCATCTCAGGCACTCAGAGAGGTGAAGTTGGGGTATGTTAGGTAGTCATGGAGTAGAGCTGGTTGTAGGGTCCCATATGCTCATGGAGGAGTTGGGGGTTCTCAGGTGTACATGGGGTTTGAGGATGGGTCTTATATTCTCATGGAGGAAGGGTGCGTGTATGTGTCTGCAGAAGAGGGGAGGGCAATTATTCAGGTATAGTTTGGGGGGGGGGTCAAAGGTGCTCATGAAGGTGAAGTTGGGGGTGTTAGTCATGCAGGGGGTAAGGTCACAGATGCTCACGGAGGAGCAGCTGGCAGTGGGGGGGCTCTGTTGCTCATGGAGGAGGGCTGAGGGTAGGGTCTGCGGTGTTCATGAAGGAGGAGTTGGGAGGTCTCAGATACTTGTGGAGGAGTTAGTTGGTAGGGTTTTGGGGGGGGGGGTCAAAGGTGCTCATGGAGGTGTAGTTGTGGGTGTGTCAGTCATGCAGGAGTGTATGGTGGTAGGGTCTCAGATGTTAATGGAGGAATAGTTGGGGGTCTCTGCTAGTTACGCAGGAGAGTTGGGGGAAGGGTTTCAAACACTCATGGAGGAGTTGTGGAGTCTTGGATAAACATGGAAGAAGAGTTAGGGGGTCTCAAGTACTCATGAAGGAGTTGGGTTGAGTCTCAGGTGCTCATGGAGCAGGGTTGTGGGTAGTGTCTCAGGTGCTCATGGAGGAGGGTTGTGGGTAGTGTCTCAGGCACTCATGGAGGAGGGTTGTGGGTAGTGTCTCAGGTGCTCATGGAGGAGGGTTGTGGGTAGTGTCTCAGGCACTCATGGAGGAGGGTTGTGGGTAGTGTCTCAGGTGCTCATGGAGGAGGGTTGTGGGTAGTGTCTCAGGTGCTCATGGAGGAGGGTTGTGGGTAGTGTCTCAGGTGCTCATGGAGGAGGGTTGTGGGTAGTGTCTCAGGTGCTCATGGAGGAGGGTTGTGGGTAGTGTCTCAGGCGCTCATGGAGGAGGGTTGTGGGTAGTGTCTCAGGTGCTCATGGAGGAGGGTTGTGGGTAGTGTCTCAGGCGCTCATGGAGGAGGGTTGTGGGTAGTGTCTCAGGTGCTCATGGAGGAGGGTTGTGGGTAGTGTCTCAGGCACTCATGGAGGAGGGTTGTGGGTAGTGTCTCAGGTGCTCATGGAGGAGGGTTG
This sequence comes from Lithobates pipiens, assembly GCF_037356315.1. Classification (NCBI taxonomy): domain Eukaryota; kingdom Metazoa; phylum Chordata; class Amphibia; order Anura; family Ranidae; genus Lithobates; species Lithobates pipiens. The sequence goes on along the minus strand of NW_027507764.1, from coordinate 581,068,533 downwards.
TGGGTAGTGTCTCAGGTGCTCATGGAGGAGGGTTGTGGGTAGTGTCTCACGTGCTCATGGAGGAGGGTTGTGGGTAGTGTCTCAGGTGCTCATGGAGGAGGGTTGTGGGTAGTGTCTCACGTGCTCATGGAGGAGGGTTGTGGGTAGTGTCTCAGGCACTCATGGAGGAGGGTTGTGGGTAGTGTCTCAGGCACTCATGGAGGAGGGTTGTGGGTAGTGTCTCAGGTGCTCATGGAGGAGGGTTGTGGGTAGTGTCTCAGGTGCTCATGGAGGAGGGTTGTGGGTAGTGTCTCACGTGCTCATGGAGGAGGGTTGTGGGTAGTGTCTCAGGCACTCATGGAGGAGGGTTGTGGGTAGTGTCTCAGGCACTCATGGAGGAGGGTTGTGGGTAGTGTCTCAGGTGCTCATGGAGGAGGGTTGTGGGTAGTGTCTCAGGTGCTCATGGAGGAGGGTTGTGGGTAGTGTCTCAGGTGCTCATGGAGGAGGGTTGTGGGTAGTGTCTCAGGTGCTCATGGAGGAGGGTTGTGGGTAGTGTCTCACGTGCTCATGGAGGAGGGTTGTGGGTAGTGTCTCGTGTGATCATAGAGAAGGTTGGAAGTCTTGGGCAGTCATAGAAGAGGAATGGGGGGTAGGGTTTCAGATGCACATGGAGAAGTTAGGGGAGTCTCCGATGCCAACACAGGAGGGGATGGGGGGAGGGGTAGTCTTAGGTACTCATGAAGGAGCAGTTGTGGAGGCTCAGGTGCTCATGGAGTTGAGGGTCTTGGGTGCTCAGAGAGGAGTTGGGAATCACTAGTGTTCATAGAGGAGGATTTGGGTCCCGGGTGCTAATGGAGGAGGGGTTGGGTCTTGGGTGCTAATAAAGAAGGAGTTGGGTCTCGAGTGCCGATAGAGGAGGGGTTGGGTCCCGGGTGCTAATAAAGGAGAGGTTGGGTCTCGAGTGCTAATAAAGGAGGAGTTGCGTCTCCAGTGCTAATAAAGGAGGAGTTGCGTCTCCAGTGCTAATAAAGGAGGAGTTGCGTCTCGGGTGCTAATAAAGGAGGAGTTGCGTCTCGGGTGCTAATAGATGAGGGTTTAGGGTGGTCTCAGATGCCTATGGGAGGAGGGGGGATGGAGGGAATAGATGGTTTGGGGGATAGGTCAATGTTCCTCATACGGGAACTTTTTGGTTTACCATTGCCTGAACTCCTTTTTTAGCTAAGAAAACACTGTTATAGTTTGACTTTATTCAGATAAGAATGTATTATTAAGGGGGAGTAAAATGTTTCTCTAATGCCCCGCACACACGATCCGAAAATCGTATGGGCAGATCGTCCAACTTTTTTTGCTTACTAGTCGCAAGTAGGAATTGAATAGGTCACTAAAGTCACCAAAATTCTCGTATGACAAAAAAATAAATTAAAAAAATTGAAAAAAAAATGGTGATGTTATGTGTGTAGTGAATTTGTATTGTATATTGGACGACAACTGTACTGACTAAATGAAGATCTGGTATCGTACGAGGAAAATTTTAGTTCTCGTCAGATTGAATAATATCGGATGAACTGGCGTGATCGGCTCTCGAAAGCTGTGTATTAACGATCCGATTATAATATGAGTGGGTCGAAAACTATTTTTAATCTGATTTTCGGATCGTGTGTATGAGCCATTAGGATGGTGCTCCCTCTTAGCCCTTGTACACACGGTAGGAAATTCCGACGGAAAATGTCCGATCTGACTGTGTTGTTGGATAATCCGACCGTGTGTGGGCTCCATCTGACTTTTTCCGTATGAATGTCTGACCAACAAAGTTTGAGAGCTGGATAGAACATTTTCTGACAACATAATCCGATCGGACCTTGTCCGATCGTCTGTAGAGAATTACCGATCAGACAAAGTGCCACGCATGCTCAGATCAAATTACGAGAATAAAGCTATTGGCTACTAGCCTGAACGTAGTCCCGTCGTAACGAACGAACGTCATCACGTTCTAAACGATCGGATTTTCCGACAACTTTGTCTTACCGTGTGTATGCAACACCAGTTTCGGACAAAATCCGTCAGAAAAAGTCTGACGGATTTTGTTGTCGGGAATGTCCGACCGTGTTTAGAAGGGCTTACAGGGTATAAAATATGTTATACCAGAATTCTTTAGGCTGACAGGTATCTGTATATTGGGGTGAAGATAAATGGATTGTTTGGGGTGAATCATTTGTGTACTGGACTCTCTTGTGATTCAGGATGCAGAGCTCTAGACTGTTTGGGGTGATGGTTATGGGTCCTCCTTTCATTTGGGGTCCACAGTTCTATACTGGGGTGAAGGATATAAACCATCCTGCAATTTGGGGTGTACAGTTATAGATTGTTTGGGGTGAAGGTTAAGGATTCTTCTGTAATCTGGACTGCAAAGTTATATTTTGTTGGGGTCGAAGCTTATGGATCCTGCTATAATTTAAGGTTCACAGTTCTAGACTGTTTATGGACCCTCCTGTAATCTGGATTGCAGCATTCTAGACTGTTTGTGGTGTAGGTTAACAGTCCTCCAGTTATCTGGGGTGCACAATTCTAGGCTGTTTGGAGTAAATTGTATGAGTCCTCCATAAATTGGGTTGCACAGTTCCAGACTGGTTTGGGTGAAGGTTATGGACCCTCCTGTAATTTGAGATGTACAGTTCTAGACCGTTTGCAGTGAAGGTTATAGACCCTCCTGTAATTTGGGGTGTACTATTCTAGACTGTTTGGGGTGAAGTTTCTGGACCCTCCTATAATTAGCACAGTTCTAGACTATTTTTGGTAAAGGCTTTGGACCCTCCTGCAATTTGGGGTGCACAGTTCTAAGCTGGTTGAGTGAAGGTTATAGAGCCTTCTGTAATTTGTGGTGCACAGTTCTAGACTGTTTGATGTAATGATTATTGATACTCCAGTAATTTGGGGTGCACTGTTCTAGACTGTTTGGGGTAAAGGCAATGGGTCCTCCCATAAATTGTATTTCACAGTTCTAGACTGTTTGGGGTGAAAGGCATGGAGCTTCCTGTATCTCGGGGTATACAGTTCTAAACTGTTTGGGGTGAAGATTCTGGACCCTCCTGTATTTGGAGTGCACAGTAGTGATGGACGAACGTTTCGCCCGGCGGTCGTTTCGCGGCGAATTTCCGACATTCGCGGTCCGCACGTTCGAACGCCTTTTTCCGTCGTTCGCCGCGGCGGACTTACGTGTTTAATGTATACAAGAACTTTAACCTTTGGTGACACGTTTATCATGTGATACAGGACAGCCAATTGAGACATGACAGCACATGGACACTTGGACATTCCCCCTAACCTATAAATACACCCGATCCGGTGGCCATTTTACATTCTTTCTTCTGTTACGATAGGGACAGGTTCCTGTGTGGAGTAGGGAGAGATAAACCACTAGCTATTTGGTACACAAAAGTTCTTTTCAGGACTGGTATAGGTGTTAGGTGTTGATAGGTTTGCTGTGCTGCTGATTCTTGCAGCAGCCTGAGTGTCTTTTGTTAGTTTAGAGAAAGGGAAAGGACGGTGTATGCTACAGGGACAGCCAGATTAGTCTTTCATCATCATCATCATCATCATCATCATTAGCTGTTACTATCAAGGTCCACAAAAGAGCTGTTCCAGTAACCACTAATCGTTCTCTTTTTTTGCCAATTTGTATAGGGACAGGAAGGAAGCAGTGTTGTCAGGCAGTGAGGGTAATTTTAAAGACTTGCTGTTATTATTAGTTCCACAAAGGTTCTTTTCAGGACTGGTATCAGTGGTACAGTAATAGGCTTGTACATGTATAATATTCTTTCTTCCAAATATAGAAAGGATATTATACTTGACTGCTGCCCTTCTGCTGCAGTCTGCTAAACATTCACAACTCACTTGTTCCACAAAAGTTCTTATAAGGACTGGTAACTTGGTATAGGGTGCTACGGTACATAGGCTTGAGTGCGGTACAGTCTGCTGTTCTGTAAGGACCGCTATCGGTCCACAATAGATAGGGTTGACGTGCACCACTGCTGACCGCTGCCCTATACTGCAGCAGTCCTTCAGCGGTATAGGGACTGACGTACAGTCTGCTAATCACTAACACACAACCTGCTTGTTCCACAAAAGTTCTTATAAGGACTGGTAACTTGGTATAGGGTGCTACGGTACATAGGCTTGAGTGCGGTACAGTCTGCTGTTCTGTAAGGACCGCTATCGGTCCACAATAGATAGGGTTGACGTGCACCACTGCTGACCGCTGCCCTATACTGCAGCAGTCCTTCAGCGGTATAGGGACTGACGTACAGTCTGCTAATCACTAACACACAACCTGCTTGTTCCACAAAAGTTCTTATAAGGACTGGTAACTTGGTATAGGGTGCTACGGTACATAGGCTTGAGTGCGGTACAGTCTGCTGTTCTGTAAGGACCGCTATCGGTCCACAATAGATAGGGTTGACGTGCACCACTGCTGACCGCTGCCCTATACTGCAGCAGTCCTTCAGCGGTATAGGGACTGACGTACAGTCTGCTAAACACTAATACACAACCTGCTTGGTCCACAAAAGTTCTTATAAGGACTGGTAACTTGGTATAGGGTGCTACGGTACATAGGCTTGAGTGCGGTACAGTCTGCTGTTCTGTAAGGACCGCTATAGGTCCACAATAGATAGGGTTGACGTGCACCACTGCTGACCGCTCACCTATACTGCAGCAGTCCTTCAGCGGTATAGGGACTGACGTACAGTCTGCTAATCACTAACACACAACCTGCTTGTTCCACAAAAGTTCTTATAAGGACTGGTAACTTGGTATAGGGTGCTACGGTACATAGGCTTGAGTGCGGTACAGTCTGCTGTTCTGTAAGGACCGCTATCGGTCCACAATAGATAGGGTTGACGTGCACCACTGCTGACCGCTGCCCTATACTGCAGCAGTCCTTCAGCGGTATAGGGACTGACGTACAGTCTGCTAAACACTAATACACAACCTGCTTGGTCCACAAAAGTTCTTATAAGGACTGGTAACTTGGTATAGGGTGCTACGGTACATAGGCTTGAGTGCGGTACAGTCTGCTGTTCTGTAAGGACCGCTATCGGTCCACAATAGATAGGGTTGACGTGCACCACTGCTGACTGCTGCCCTATACTGCAGCAGTCCTTCAGCGGTATAGGGACTGACGTACAGTCTGCTAAACACTAATACACAACCTGCTTGGTCCACAAAAGTTCTTATAAGGACTGGTAACTTGGTATAGGGTGCTACGGTACATAGGCTTGAGTGCGGTACAGTCTGCTGTTCTGTAAGGACCGCTATCGGTCCACAATAGATAGGGTTGACGTGCACCACTGCTGACTGCTGCCCTATACTGCAGCAGTCCTTCATCGGTATAGGGACTAAGAGTTTTGTCACAGGGTCATTTAAAAAATGACAGGCAGAGGAAGAGGCAGGCCCTTCCGCAGGGGTGGTAGGGGTAGGGCAGGAGCAACAGGCTTGAGCCAAAGTGGGAAGTTGCAGAAGGTGCGTTCAATTACTTTAAAGGATGCACCAGACTTGGTTGAGTGGCTCGCTCAGCCTTACTCTTCTGCACCCTCCTCATCCTCTCGATCTGCACCCTCTTCTTCACTCTCTGCTATGTGCACCCCCAAAGACACTACCACCAACAACACGACCACCACCACCACCACCACATACCTTCCGCTTGAGTCACTGGAATTATTTTCCGATCCATATCAAGAGGACATTTCTGATGCGCAGCCACTCTTGGTATTGGATCAGGAAGAGGAGGTAGCAACAAGCGCTACTCAGCAGTCTGACGACAGTACCCAGATCAGCCCAAGGAGGAGGTTGGTCCCCGGTGTTGCTGCCTACTCCGAGATCTCTACTTATAGCGGTGGGGAAGGTGACGTTGATGATGACGTGTCTAGTGATGTCACGTGGGTGCCCACAAGAGAGGAAGAGGAGGGGAGTTCAGAGGGAGATATGGACCAGCAGATAGGGAGGAGAAGCAGGAATAACTTACATTGCACAGGAGGGACAAAGCAGACTGCAAATGTATCAGGAGCGAGTCATCGACCATGTACGGTCACATCTGGCGCTCCCAGGACACCGGCACATGGCTCCGCAGTGTGGGCTTTTTTTAACGTGTCCGCTGCTGACAATAGCGTTGCCATCTGCAATCTTTGCAGTCAACGCGTTAGTCGCGGTAAGCCCAATACTCACCTAGGGACGACCGCCTTAAGAAGGCACATGAGCAGCCATCACCGAGCCCAGTGGGAGCAACGGAACACACAAAGCCACACTGCAGGCTCTCACCGTCCAGCCTCGTCTTCTACTTCTCCTTCTCCTCTCTCCTCACAATTGTCCTCCACTCCACCTTCCATCACGCCAAGCTCACATTTTTCTGCAAAAAGGCAGGCTTCCGTGGGCCTAATGTTTGAGCGTAAAAAAATGATGACGCCGGATAACCCTCTTGCCCAACGGTTGGCGGCTGGCTTGTCAGAACTCATAGCCCGCCAACTACTGCCATATAAACTGGTGGACTCGGAGGCCTTTCGCAAATTTGTGGCCATTGGAACACCACAATGGAAGGTCCCAGGAAGGAAGTATTTCTCAGAGAAGGGCATCCCAGAGCTATATGGCCATGTTCAGCGGCAAGTGAATGTATCTCTGGCACACAGTGTCGGTGCCAAGATACATCTGACCACAGACACGTGGTCTAGCAAACACGGGCAGGGAAGGTATATCAGTTTTACTGCCCACTGGGTGAACCTTCTGACGGCCGTCAAGCATGTAACCCGTGGCACCCGTGTAGATTTGGTTTTACCGCCACGGATTGCATGCAGGCCTGACTCTTCTTCTCCTCCTCCTACTCCATCCTCCTCCCTCTCCTCCTCAGCTGCCTCCTCCTTTTCCGCTGCTAGCGTCTCTTCCGCTGCACCGCCCAAGCTCCCCAGAACCTATTCCACATGCCAGGTGAGACGTTGCCATGCCGTGCTGCGTCTGTTGTGCCTGGAAGCAAAGAGCCACACTGGCCCGGCACTCCTTTCAGCTTTGCGTTCACAGGCAGATGAGTGGCTAACACCGCTCAATTTGACAGTTGGTAAAGTGGTGTGTGACAACGGTGCCAATCTGCTTAGCGCATTGAAACAGGGCAAAATCACGCACGTGCCGTGCATGGCACACGTCTTAAACTTGGTCGTGCAGCGATTCCTTGTCAAATACCCTGGGGTCCAGGACATCTTGCGGCAGGCAAGGAAAATCTCGGCCCATTTCAGAAGATCTTACACGGCCATGGCTCGCCTTGCTGACATTCAGCGGCGACACCATCTGCCGGTCAGACGTCTTATTTGCGATTGCCCGACGCGATGGAACTCAACCTTCTATATGCTTGATAGGCTGCTCCAGCAGAAACGTGCAGTTAACGTCTACCTGTATGAACTCTGCGAAAGAAACGGTTCTGGGGAGCTGGGTTTTTTTTCACCGCGCCAGTGGCTGCTCATGCGCGACACATGCAGACTTCTGCGGCCATTTGAGGAGATCACCAAACTGGTCAGTCGCAGCCATGGCGCCATCAGTGACATGGTACCTTATGCCTTCTTTCTGGAGCGTGCATTGCGTCGTGTCATTGATCAGGCTGTGGAGGAGCAGGAGCGGGAAGATGAGGAAGTCGCAATGCTGGATGAATTCCCAGGGGGGGCTACTCTATCTGAGACAAGTCAACAACAGGAGTCTGATGAGGAGTCAGAGGAGGATGGTGCCGGGGCGGATGAGCAGGAGCAAGAAGAGCATGCTTTAAACCTTTCTGGGATCCCTGTTGTGCGAGGATGGGGAGAGGAGAATGAAGAGGACGACATTATCCTGGATGATGAGCAGGAGCCAGGCCACCACACCGCTTCCACTTTAGTGCAAATGGGGGCCTTCATGCTCCAGTGTTTTAATAGGGACCCCCGTATAAAAAGCATGAGGGTCAAGGACCAGTACTGGGTGGCAACGTACTTAGACCCCCGGTACAAACACAAAATGGCGGAAATGTTACCGCCGTCGCAGAGGGCTGTCAGAATGCAGCACTTCCAGGCCTTGCTTCGAGAAATGCTGCATTCTGCTTTTGCGTGCGCTGGCAGAGGAGCAATTCCCACTCCCAGAGAAGGATTTGCGGGTACCAATCCAACAGCGCCTGCAAGAAGAGGCCGGTTTGAAGATGTGTTGGTGACTTCGGATATGAGGTCATTCTTTCAGCCGACCCATCGACAGGTGTCATCCGGATCCAGCATCAGGGAACGCCTAGACCGTCAGGTGTCCGACTACATTGGGTTAACGGCCGATGTGGACGCTCTGAGGAGTGATGAACCCCTAGACTACTGGGTGGGCAGGCTTGACCTCTGGCCAGAGCTTGCCCAATTTGCAATCGAACTGTTGGCTTGCCCCTCATCCAGTGTCCTGTCCGAAAGGACGTTCAGCGCAGCAGGGGGGATTGTGACCGATAAGCGTACTCGCCTAGCTCACGACAGTGTTAACTACCTCACATTTCTAAAAATGAATGAGGCATGGATCTCGGAGGAATTCAACACATGTGACCAGTAGACCATGTATATGTCTATAAACTATTTTTTTAATCAAGCACACAGACCTTCTTAATTCATTTGGCTCACTTCCTTGACCCAAAAAAGCACACCGTACTATATGCCCCTACCCTCCTCTTTGAAGAGGTTGAGTGGTGTCATATTTCTACTGGGGCTGCTTATGATATCCCTGTGCTGTGCTGACTTCCTCCTGGGGGTTCTTATTATGAAGGGATCACACTATCCCTGTGCTGTGCTGACTTCCTCCTGGGGGTTCTTATTATGAGGGGATCACACCATCCCTGTGCTGTGCTGACTTCCTCCTGGGGCTGCTTACGGTGCTGCTGTCAGTGCTGTATGTCACGGTGCTGCTGTCAGCGCTGTATGTCACGGTGCTGCTGTCAGTGCTGTATGTCACGGTGCTGCTGTCAGCGCTGTATGTCACGGTGCTGCTGTCAGCGCTGTATGTCACGGTGCTGCTGTCAGCGCTGTATGTCACGGTGCTGCTGTCAGCGCTGTATGTCACGGTGCTGCTGTCAGCGCTGTATGTCACGGTGCTGCTGTCAGCGCTGTATGTCACGGTGCTGCTGTCAGCGCTGTATGTCACGGTGCTGCTGTCAGCGCTGTATGTCACGGTGCTGCTGTCAGCGCTGTATGTCACGGTGCTGCTGTCAGCGCTGTATGTCACGGTGCTGCTGTCAGTGCTCTGTATTACGGTGCTGCTGTCAGATGCCTCTATCACGGTGCATGTGTCATTCCGGTATGTCACGCTGCTGGTGATCATCTCCTGCACCCTCTTCTTTGCCTACCCTGGTCCCTGACCTTCCCTCTCCTCCATTGCCTTCATTAGCTCCATAGTCCTGAATTGTTAGAACAATTTCCCAAATAAAATAAAAATGCTTGTAGTTATCGATCCCAAATTCACCTCATACATGTATTATGTCATTGTCCAGATGGTGGGACTACGTTTTACCCCCTAATAATTACCACGTGGCCGCAAATTCGACATGAAGGTTTGCAAAGTTCGCCTCCCATTGAAGTCAATGGGGCCCGCGGCGAACGTTCGGTTTCGCGAACGTTTGAGTCCGTTCGCATTTCGCTTTCGCGAAACGTCCCGTCGGAAGTTCGTCCATCACTAGTGCACAGTTCTAGACCGTTTTGGGTAAAGGCTATGGACCTTCCTTCAATTTGAGGTGCACAGTTGTAAACTGTTTGGGGTGAAGATTCTGGACCCTCCTGCAATTTGGGGTGCACAATTCTAGACTGTTTGGGGTAAAGGCAATGGATCCTCCCATCAATTGGGTTGCACGGTTCTAGACTGGGGGTGAAAGGCATGGACCTTCCTGTAATTTGGGGTGTACAGTTCTAGACCGTTTGGGGTGAAGGTTCTGGACCCCCTTGTAATTTGGAGTGCACAGTTCTAGACTGATTTAGGCAAAGGTTATGAACCTTCCTGCAATTTGGGGTGAACAGCTGCAGACTGGTTGGGGTGAAGATTCTGGACTCTCCTGTAATTTAGATTGCACAGTTCTAGACTGCTTTTGGTAAGGGCTATGGACTCTTCTGTAATTTGGGGTGCACAGTTCTGGACCGTTTTTCAGGTGCTCTTACCTCTTGAGTCTTGAAGACTTTTTTATCTGTGAAATGCAGCTCATTCCAGACCACCTCCACTCCCTCCTCCGTGTCCATCGCCAGGTAGGTGCACTCTATGCCCGCCATGTTCCCCTGATTCACCTGCAGGCAACAACAAGGGTAAGTATAGTGCAGATCACATGGCTTTTTGTAAAGTGGAAAGTCATCAGGACCCTCTCCAAACAATAAACGTCTATATTTTAATTATATATCATTTAATAAATTCCATACAGCCATACATACATTGGTATTGTCTAAAAATCCAAGGATTTAAACCCCCGTAATCCCGCATTACACCAAATCCTTTTAAAGCAGCTACTTCGTCCAATAACCGCAAAGCTCAGATCTCATTCCAAAATTTTCATCCAAATGCTATACAGAAGGACTTATCTTATTTCAAAGTCTCACATGCTTGGGGGTCACGCACCCCCCGATCAGCAGCTGACTAGAGTAAATCCTCGGAAAAAAAAATACCCAATTACGGTCTCTGTGAATTATCAGAGAGGATGTGAAGGGAGGTGTATATTCTTTGCGGTGAGAAGTACAGAATTGCACTCATATATGACATGCATTTGCTCTGTATCATAATCAACGGACATATATTTTTTCGCTATAATATCTATATATTGTCCCCCCCCAATACCAGTGCTGCTGATCTCTTGCAGCCTCTTTCAGCAACTTCCTATCTACATGTGCTTGGTCCAGGGTCAGCTGCACACCATTGCTCTGGACTGACTTTCTGAAAGTGACAATCTTGGACCCTACCTGTCCAATGTGCCACGGGGTGGCCACGTAAAACCTCCACTAGGGGAACATGTGACAGGGTGACAACACATGAGCACAACTGGGAGGACACGGGAACAGAGGACCGTCACCCTATAACAGGAAGTGTCTTAAGAACAAGGTCCTCCACTGCAGGATAGAGAGGGATTATTTTAAAGAGAACTTCAGATTCAAAAAGATTGAAATGGACTTTTCATATGACATGAACGTGTTCCTACTTTCTATGAGAGTTTAATGATTGGGTTAACATCTACTTTTTATTTTTCTTCTATTTTGAATTCTAATCGAACACTCAGGGGTCAGCCCCAGCTGTCACAAATAATCCCTGTAAATTTGTGTATTATTATTTACTTCTTATGATCGTCAGCTCCATCTGGTGGCCACATTTCTGAGTTTTCCTGATTGAAGGATTTCAGGAAAATACAGCGTTATGGCCACTAGAGCTGAAGATTGCAGGGATTCTTCATGATGGCTGTTCAAACAGCAATTTTTTTTAAATGTTTTTTTTTTTTTTTTTTTATAAATAGACTCCTTAGCCTTTGTACACACGGTCGGAGATTCCGACGGAATGTGTCCGATCGGACCGTTTTGTCGGATATTCCGACTGTGTGTGGTCTCCATCGGACTGTTTCCATCGGAGTATCCGACGGACCAAGTTTTCCAACTTGTTGGTAAAATTTTCCGACAAAATGCTCCGATCGGACATACTCCGATCATGTGTAGAGAATTCCGATCGGACAAAGTGCCACGCATGCTCAGATCAAATTCCTACATCAAAGCTATTGGCTACTAGCGTGAACGTAGTCCCGTCGTAACGAAATAACGTCATCACGTCGGATTTTCTGACAACTTTGTCCAACCGTGTGTATGAAACAGTTTCGGACAAAATCCGTCAGACAAAATCCGACGGAATCTCTGACCGTGTGTACAAGGGCTTATAGTATTTTTCTGTTCAATAAATCAGTGCTTCTTTCACATCCTGAGAGTTGCCCTTAGAAATATTCTATGAACTTATAGAGGAGTCAGTGCTGCACTACTTCAGGGAAGGAAGGAAGGAAGGAAGGAAGGAAGGAAGGAAGGAAGGAAGGAAGGAAGGAAGGAAGGAAGGAAGGAAGGAAGGAAAAAAAAAAAAAAAAAAAAGAGGAAGGAAGGATGGAAGTAATGAAAAAGAAAAGGAAGGAGAAAAGAAAGGGAAGGAAAGAAAGATAGGAAGGAAGGATGGGCGGAAGGACAGACCAAAAGAAAGGATGGACGGAAGGAAGAAAAAAGAAAAAAGAAGGGAAAGGAGGAAGGATGGACGGAAGGAAGAAAAAAGAAAAAAGAAGGGAAAGGAGGAAGGATGGACGGAAGGAAGAAAAAAGAAAAAAGAAGGGAAAGAAGGAAGGAGAAAGGAAGGAAATAGAAAGGAGGGATGGAAGGATGGAGAGAGGAAGGGAAAGGAAAAGGAAAAGGGAGGAAGGGAAAGGAAAAGGAAAAGGGAGGAAGGGAAAGGAAAAGGAAAAGGGAGGAAGGGAAAGGAAAAGGAAAAGGGAGGAAGGGAAAGGAAAAGGGAGGAAGGGAAAGGGAAGGAGAGGGAGGAAGGGAAAGGGAAGGAGAGGGAGGAAGGGAAAGGGAAGGAGAGGGAGGAAGGGAAAGGGAAGGAGAGGGAGGAAGGGAAAGGGAAGGAGAGGGAGGAAGGGAAAGGGAGGGAGAGAGGGAGAGAGGGAGAGAGGGAGAGAGGGAGAGAGAGAACATGCGCAGTAGGGTAAGGCTACACCATGCAGGGTTCCCTTACCCACAATGGCGGAGGCAGCACCCGACAGCTGATGGAAACATCAGCTACGGTGCCAACATCGCTGGACTCCAGGACAGGTAAGTGTCCTATTATTAAAAGCCAGCAGCTGCAGAATGTGTAGCTGCTGGCTTTTAATTTTTGTTTGGGCGGAAGCCCTCCTCAACAAAGGGTCCCCCAGATCCCGCCCCCCCTCCCCATGTGTATGAATGTGGCCTACCCATTCACCAAAAAAGTGTTAACAACCAGCTATTAACAATTCATTTTAATCATTTGTTTAATTCGTATGCTTCAAAACATCCGAATGAAACAAATTTCCTTTCATTGGTTAAATGCTGAATTCGGATTTGTTGAAATTCGTTACTGTTGTATTCGGAAATTCAGATACATCCGAATTTCTGAATGAGGAAAATGTTGTCTGAATTTTATGTCTAGTGTGTCAATTGTTTGGAGCAGAGGGTGGTGGGCTGGGGGGGTTGTAACTGTATGTGTCTAGAAAGCTTTGCACTGACATCAATGGCCGGTCCAGACTTCCCAGGATAAAAATAGACAGAGAGCGACTCCCGGGCCGGAGAGCTGACAACTGGAGCAGAAGAGATTTTCGTTGGTTCAGGACAAACACCCCGGGAAATGTGTCAGTAATATGCATGCGGAGAGCGATCAGACTGAACAAGTGGGAAGTACTCACCACAGGAGAATTATAGCGACAGACTAAAACACCAATCACATCTAAGCGCTCTGTAGACATGTGGTGACGGAACGCGCAAAGGGCCCCTCGTTGTGCTGGCAGCGCCAAACATTGTTAATGTCACCCCAAACATGGTCAGCGCATGAAAATGTGCAACAAACCACTTGAAAAATGCAGCCTTGTGCCGCGTACACACGAGCGGAATTTCCGTCGGAAAAAACATCCAAGATTTCCGCTCAAGCTTGGCTTGCATACACACGGTCACACAAAAGGTCTCTGAACTTTCGACCGCCAAGAACGCGATGATGTACAACACTAAGACGAGCCGAGAAAATGTAATTCAAAGCTTCTGAGCATGTGTCAAATTGTTTCCCAGCATGCGTGTTTTTTTTGCGCGTCGGAATTGCATACAAAAGCATTTTCCGATAGGAACTTTTTCTGATTGAAAAATAGAGAACCTGCGCTCAATCTTTTGCTGGTGGAAATTCTGCCAGCAAAAGTCCGATGGAGCATGCACAGGGTCGGGATTTCTGACCAAAAGCTCTCATCGGACTTTTGCTGGCGGAATTTCCACTCGTGTGTATGGGGCAGGAGGCGGCAATAGTGCTTCCTGAATGCCTGTTGACTGCTGCGAAAAACAATCCACTGCAGATCGCTTTTCAGAGGGTAGTACGCACTGCCGCCTGCCTGAAAGAGACCATAAAGGAGACAGAGCAAGGAAGCAAAATGACTCAGAAGGGGGCCCCCGTGGCACTAAGTCAATGTAACATCGGGAGAACAATCAATAGATTAATAATTATAGATCTTCAAATCAAAATGTAAACTTGAATGGAGCAATCCAAGAAAGCAAAGTCCAAGGCACTCACTGCCCCCGTGTGCTCCTTTGCCCCCCCCCCCCCCCCCCCACCTCTACCCTCCCTCATCGCTGATATTTCACCAGAGACCCCTAACAGGGCTGATAAAACATAATAAAAAATGTAATTGTAAAAAAAGTAATAAAAAAAATAAAAAATAAATTGTAAAAATAAAAAATACCAACCTTTGCCCTACTGACACTGGGTACTGCTCTACTGACACACCGTCCACTGAGCTAAGCAGGGCAATAACTTTGCAGGATGTGGAAACCTTGCAAGAAGATCTGATCAAATTAATGGGGTGGGCAACTACATGGCAAATGAGGTTCGATGTAGAAACATTTAAAATAATGCATTTGGGTGGCAAAAATATGAATGCAATCTATACACTGGGGGGGAGAACCTCTGGGGGAATCTAGGATGGAAAAGGACCCGGGGGTCCTAGTAGATGATAGGCTCAGCAATGGCATGCAATGCCAAGCTGCTGTTAACAAAGCAAATAGAATATTGGCATTAAAAAGTGGATCAACTCCAGAGATAAAATGATAATTCTCCCGCTCTACAAGACTCTGGTCCGGCCTCACCTGGAGTATGCTGTCCAGTTCTGGGCACCAGTCCTCAGGAAGGATGTACTGGAAATGGAGCGAGTACAAAGAAGGGCAACAAAGCTAATAAAGGGTCTGGAGGATATTAGTTATGAGGAAAGGTTGCGAGCACTGAACTTATTCTCTCTGGAGAAGAGACGCTTGAGAGGGGATATGATTTCAATATATAAATACCATACTGGTGACCCCACAATAGGGATAAAACTTTTTCGCGGAAGGGACGTTAGAAGAAAAGAGGCCTTAAACTACGTAGAAGGTTCTTTATTGTAAGAGCAGCAAGGATGAGGAATTCCCTTCCACAGGCGGTGGTCTCAGTGGGGGGCATTGATAGTTTCAAGAAACTTGAGATAAGCACCTCAACGACCCCAACATTCAGGGATATACAATGTAATACTGACATATAATCACACACATAGGATGGACTTGATGGACTTGTGTCTTTTTTCAACCTCACCTAATATGTAACTATGACATCATTCACTGCTCTGCTGACACCGTTCACTATACAGTAAACAAAAGAAGGGACATAGCAGTAAAAGTTACTGGGTTAGATCTTCAGCCAGCCTCGCTCTCAAGAAACTAGCTTGACCAGTGAAACATGTCAGCGTGACATTATCCTCACAGAGGATGAGATGATTTGATTCAGACTACGGCCACTTGGCTTCCCTTATGTGCTCCAACTACCAAGCAGGGATTTCAGCTGGCATGACAGGAGGAGTGCGAACATGGTGACCGACGTGCTGTGGAGGCAGATCCCGGAGTTAACCGGTGGATCCTTGAGTGCCATCATGGACTGGTGAGATTTCTTGGACTATATACCTGTACCCAGGGGCATTGCTAAGTCTAGAAAAGGTCTGGGGCTAGAGCCCATAGCAGCGTAGTAAAGAAAGTCATACGCTTGGGCGGGTATACACATGTATATACAGTAATATACGTGTGTGTTAACATTCCCAGAGAGCCCCCCCTCCTTACATCAGAGTCTCCAGAGAGCCCCCCTTACATTAGGGTCCCCAGAGAGCCCCCTCCTTACAACAAGGTCCCCAGAGAGCCCTCCTTACATCAGGGTCCCCAGAGAGCCTCCTCCTTACATCAGAGTCCCCAGAGAGCCCCCCCTTACAACAAGGTCCCCAGAGAGCCCCCCTTACATTAGGGTCCCCAGAGAGCCCCCTCCTTACATTAGGGTCCCCAGAGAACCTCCCCTTGTATCAAGGTCCCCAGAGAGCCTCCCCTCCCCTTGGGGACCCCTGCAGAGACTCGGGGCTATGGCCCCAAAAGCCACACCCCATCGACGCCACTGCCTGTACCTGCTTTAAATCAGCAATCACCCCGTCTCCCAGTGACACATTACTCCCATCCACGGAAATCCACAGCCTGTCTCCTTTGATATGTACCAGTTTGACTTTTCATCTATTTTGCACTGAGTTTGCTGCCTTCACTGTGATCTCCATTGGAATCTGGCCGAGGATCTAACCCAGTAAATTTTTACCTGCTTCGGAGCAATGTCCCTTATTTATCACACACACTTCCTCTAAGTTGCTGAATAACTACATCTTCGATTCCTTGACCGTCTTATCACTCAATTGACAGGTTCACTTTCCTAGTGCCAAACTGAACCTGGCACTGGCGGTTCATTTTTCATCTACCAGCGATATTTCCATTATTGGATACCTGATGAGTGATAGTGTGTGTGCGTGTGCGTGTGCGTGTGCGTGTGCGTGTGTGTGCGTGTGCGTGTGAGTGTGTGTAGGCTTGAGCAGGGTGGTTGTAAGTGTTACTGACAACATTGTCAATTTTTACTATGAAATGGGGAAGATAATTGTGGTTTTATGTACAATTATGTAATAAAACCCGCTTACTCCTCATAGACGAGTCTCGAGGAGTGTTTCCTCCTTTTATTGTACGACACAGTTCACTGCTCTACTGACACTGTCTACTTTTACAGTAGGCCAAGTTTTTTAATTTTACAGTGACATTTGTTTTATTATATTTTTCTAAATTTTCCTTACTATTTCCCTAGGCATTGCTAGTTAATTTATTTAAAAAAAAAACATAAAAAACAAACAAAAAAAAACCCCAGTGATCTGTGTTCCACCTCTCAAAGGTTGACTACCCCTGGCTTAGATAAACAAATTGATAACTGATTCTGTTAGGGCCGGTTCACACAGCGAGGCGAGGCGAGGCGACACGGCTCGCCTCGCCTCGCTCCCGCAAGTCGCCCCCATTCAGTACTATGGAACCGTTCTGAGAGGAGCGACTCGAGTCGCTCCGACTCAGAAAAAAGGTTCCTGTACTACTTCGGGGCGACTTCGGGGGCGACTTGCATTGACTTCTATACAGAAGTCCTCTGCAAGTCGCCGCTGAGCTCCCCGCAGGTCGCGGCGAGGTAAGTCGGAGACGCCTCGCCGCGCCTCGCTGTGTGAACCGGCCCTTAGACTATTATAAACTTTTCTCTCCACTGAAGAAAAAAAAAAGAATATGATTTCTGCATTGCTCAACAACAATGTGATGTAAGATTTGACTTGCAGGTGGAAAATGTGGGCCTGAGTCAATCCCCCCCTCCCCGGCTTCTTCTACATCTTGGTTATTCCAACATTGAAATCTCCCATAAATACGGACTAATCCTGGTTAGTTTTTGGTGTTCCAACTGTGCACATTACATTCTGTATACTATATAAGTCAGCAGGGATGGTGGGAACCCCTCATAATGGGCACAGCAGGTGTACAGACTTGGGAACCCAGCACAGGGATGGTGGGAACCCCTCATAATGGGCACAGCAGGTGTACAGACTTGGGAACTCAGCACGGGGATGGTGGGAACCCCTCACAATGGGCACAGCAGGTGTACAGACCCAAGAGCTCAGCATAGGGATGGTGGGGACCCCTCATAATAGGCAAAGTAGGTGTACAGACCTGGGAATTCTGTACAGGGATGCTGGATCCTGTGGAGGACCCTGGCTCAAGGAGAGAGGAGTCCCTGCCTGCCTTTAGATGGAGGATTGTTGAAACGCTGAAGCGGATTGAGAAAGAAGAGGAGAAATTGGTAGCTTTGAAAGCTGAATTTAAGAAGAAAAAGCTGGTTTGTGCCAAAGTGTTCAGCAAGAAGAGACCGACTCTGAAACCTGAGTTGAAAGACTTGGAACAAGCTGTGCGGAAGCAGAAACAACTGGTGAGTTCTCTGAAGGAGAATAGTGGAGCATTTAAAGAGAAATATAGGAATGAGGAATGGTTTAGCCAAATGAGAAGAGGAGCCGCTTCCTGCATGGAAAGTGACCCAATCCATCAGGAGTTGCAGGTACCAACAGAGTCAGAGAGTGAGAAAGTGGGCCCGAAGGATGAGCCCAGCTGTTCAACACCTCAGGTATCTGCTGAGCCCTCAATGGTGGAGTCCTCAGTACCCCCCCCCCCCCCACCCCCCCGCAGCTGCAATATGGAACATCTGAGCAGAAGGTTGAGGGAGGTACTGGCCTTCTGGCGTTTATCACCAAGCTGGAATCCCTTTTGGATGCGGCTTCCCCAGATGATGATTATTATTATTATTATTATTAAAGATTTATATAGCGCCAGCAATTTACGCAGCGCTTTACAATATAAAAAGGAGACAATACAGTTAGAATACAATAAAATACAAGAGGGAATGATCCATGGTTGGAAGATGCTTACTTTATGAACATACCTGTATGTACGCTCAATTTCGTACGTTTCTATATACATGGCTTTGTATTATCGAAAGTTGAAATGCTTTTTCTTTATACTGTATTGTACCTTTTTCTTTTTTTGGAAAAAACTTTATAAACAATAAAAAAAAAAAAAAAAATACAAGAGGATTAAGAGGGGCCTGCTCAGAAGAGCTTACAATCTAATAGGTGAGAAGATGGATCCTAGCCCTGTCGAAGAGAGACCTGTGAAGTCTGCAACAATCGTGGGGAAGTCTGATCCCACTGTCAGCCATGACATTGCAGAAGTAACAGCACAGCAAGCAGGTACAGTTTGTGTGCAAGATGATGGTGTGAACTTTAATGACAATGGGCTTGCTGAGGGTTGTAGTGATATAAGCAATCAGCCCAGACATATAGACAATGCACAGCATGCAATGCAGTCTGAATTACCTGTTGAAAACAAAGCTTCAGATGAAATGGGTGAGAGTAGGTAACTGTCAGCTTCTAGGGGAAGAGTCTGCAAAGAGGAGCACCATGGACAATACAGTGACTTTGCTTGAACCAGACACAGCGGCTGTTCCTGAGAATGGTGGAGGAGATGCTGGGAGCATCAAGTGCGGTGACAGTCCCCCCCCCCCCCCCGCGACGCTTCAGGGTTTCTATTGAGGATCGTGGGGTGCAGAGGAGTGGGGGAAATGATGAAGAGGCTGGCCTGGTGGTAGATAAGACAAGGGAGAGTGGAAATGGGGAAGCTGTTGATTCCGGTTTGTCCAAGGATGATATGGAGTGGTTGGAGAATAGAAGGAGGAAGGGTGAAACTAAGGGAAAAAAAAAAGGGGGTTCAGTTACCTTAAATGCTAAGGTTTTGCCTTTGGCAAATAAGTTTGGGGTCATGTCAGATGACGATGAGTGGGACTCATTGAGTTCAACATCCTTTATGGATGATGAATGCCAGGGGGCAATGAAGCGTGCTGGTATTCCAGGGAGAGGGAGTAGTCAGGCTAAGAAACGGCTGCCTCAACTACCCTAATGGCAGTTCCCACTCCATTAAAAGTGGCAACCATTACTGTTGTCAGCTTAAGATCAGCAAGTGCTCCTCATATGGCCTTATTTTTTCTCAGCGAGTTTAATGCTGACATTTTGTTTTTACAAGAGACCCATCTGAGTAGTCTGATCGATATATATCTGGTAAAGAAGGAGTGGAGACGTGGCCGCTCATTTTGGTCTCTTGCGGCCGAGCCTTATGCCGCATACACACGAGCAGACTTTGAGGGACTAGGTCCAACGGACTTTCAGCAGATTTCCGACTGACTTTCCGAATGAACAGACTTGGCCACACACAATCACACCAAAATCCGACAGATTCGAACGTGATGACGTACGACCAGACTAGAATAAGGAAGTTCATAGCCAGTAGCCAATAGCTGCCCTAGCGTTGTTTTTTGTCTGTCGGACTAGCTTACAAACAAACGGATTTCTCGGTCCGGCGGAGTTCCGGTGGGAAAATTTAAAACATGTTCCATTTCTAAATTCCGCCGGATTTTTGGCAAGCAAAGGTCTGATGGAGCCCACACACGATCGAATTGTCCGACGGACTCGTTCCGTCGGACCTTTGCTGTCAAAAAGTCTGGTCGTGTGTACGTGGCATAACAGTGGGGTTGCGGTCCTTTTTCTGGTATGGTAACGTGCAGGTGGGTGATTGAGGTAGAGATTGGGAGATACATGGTCTTGGACATCTCTGTGAGGGGGCAGGACCTGTACCTGATTAGCATCTATGGTCCCCAGACAAAATGTGACAGGAAATTACTTTTCACAAAGATTAAGCCTTTTCTTTTTATGGCCCAGCAGGTTATCCTTGGAGGTGATTTCAACACCTTAAGTCTAAAGACAGGAGAGCTTTCAGAGATAAGCTGGGCTATGACAGCCTTTTTCTCAATGCTATAGTTAGCGAAGCAGGTCTGGTAGATATGCACATTAAAACACTGCCCAGACAGCACGGGTTTCATTTTTCAGCGAGGTAGTAAGATAGATAGGTTTCTTTTTAAAGGAGACTCTGCTTTTTTGGCACCTGTGTGTGAGGCAGTGGAGTTTTCCGATCACTGTATTATATCTGTGACTCTGAATGCCTCAGATATGCCACCTAGGGGGAAGGGTATCTGGAGATTGAATCAGGCCCTCCTGGAAGACAAGTGAGCAAGACAATCCTTTTCAAGCCCAGGTAACGATCCTAGACTTTTGCAACAGTAAGTCAGAATGGTGGGAGCTTGTAAAAAACAGTGGACTGTTGGGCTTTTCAAAGCCATAGGAAGAAGGAAGCAGCAAGAGAAGTATATCACCTACCAGCGTTTGCGGAGGAAACTTGACTGCCTTGTTTCAAACGGAGGAGATTCTGGGGCGATCTCTGGAGGTGAAGCTCCTCCTTTGGAGACATCAATATGACCGGCACGCCTCTTTGGTTCAGGAGAGGGATTACTGGAAATACCATTCGCCTGACCCTTACCAAAACTGTAAACAGAGCGTAGCAGTTAAGACAGTCAATGGCCTGAAGGACAGTACGGGCTCTCTGACGAAGTCTAGGTCAGGGATCCTGGAGATTGTCAGGTTATACTATGCCGATCTCCTAGGAAGAAGGAACCTTGATTGGACAAGGATGTTGGGTTTTTTGGACTCTACACCAGGTCTGGAAAGTAATGTTCCTTTGAAGAATTATACAGATGAAATCATTGCAGATGAGGTAATCCAGGCTATTGATAAACTAGCCATCAAGAAAATGTCGTGGCCAGATGGTTTGACAGCCAAATTTTATAAATGTTTTAAGACGATCCTGGCTCCCTACCTTGCTTGGGTTTTTAATGGCTGTTTGCAGGTGGGTTCTCTCCCTTCCTCCATGAGGCAATCTGCAGTGATCCTTCTGTCAAAGGGTAAAGATCCTTTAATGATTGGGAATTGGTGCCCCATTAGTCTTCTTAATGTCGATAGAAGATACTGGCAAAGATTTTTTCCTGGCGATTATCACCAGTGGCAGGCAGTTTGTTATCCCACCACCAGCACTGTTCGGTCCAGGGTAGAAGCACTTTCTCAGCAGTGTTAGCTGCCTGGGAGGCCTTGGAGCATTTTTAGGGCTGCTGGTTGGGGTACTTTTTTGTTGACATTGGATCAGGCCAAGGCCTTTGATCAGGTTAATCATGAGAACTTATGGCTCCTTCTTGGCAAATATGGCCTGGAGGGGGGTTTCATTGATTGGCTCAAGATTTTGGTTAATGATTGGGGCGGACAGTCTTCTGCGGTCGGCTCGGGTGTGCGTCAGGGGTGTCCATTGAGCCCTCTGCTATATGTGTTTGCAAATGACCCCTTCATTAGAAGGCTAGAGCGTGGACCATTGTGTGGGGAACCTTTGGGCATCGCTGGTGAGTCTCTTTTGAAGGTTGTGGCCTATGCTGATGATGTTTCTGTTTTTGTCTCTGGGACTGGGGAGGCGCAGGAGGTGATCTCAGTAATAAGGCAGTATACAGAGGCATCAGGTTCAAAGGTCAACCAGGACAAGTGTGAAGTTTTCTGGATGGGTGTGGAAGGTGGGAGCTTTGTTCTCCCGGATGACTTCCCGCAGCCCCAACAAAATATTTGAGTTCTAAGCATTGAATTTGGCCCAGGTGACTATGATCATGCAAACTGGGTGAACAGGCTGAAGAATGCGGATGCCAAGGTGGCAAGCTGGAAAGGTTGGCGCTTTCCTTGAGGAAAAAGGTTGATCTGATCAAGACTTACCCGTTTCCAATTTTCCTGTATGTCAGTTTTGTTTGCGTTTTGCCATTTGCTCTCTATACCAGGGCCTATAGTTGTTTCTTCCAGCTGTTATGGGGGAACAAAATAAACCTTGTCAAACGGAATGCAACTTACCTTCCTAGGCATGAGGGTGGTCTAGGGATGATCAACCCTGTAGTCTATTTTTCTCTGATGTTTGTGAAGTAGAATCTTGGTAACATGTTGGCAGAGAGACCGCCTGGGTGGGTTGGTATTTTTCAGTCCTGTTTTAGGCCCTTTCTGCGAGACTGGGAAAATGGTGGGCCAGTGAAAAGCCTGAGGGTCAAGCATGATAAGCTCCCAGCTTATGTTGCCCAGTGTTTGAAAATGCTTTGGCAGTAGCAAGTAACAGCAGAAGTCAGATCTCTTCCAAGGAAACTTCTTGAGAAGCGGATCATGAGCTCTGCTTTTTGCGAGCCACTGGCCTTAAGGGATTGCCCAAGCCTTGTTTTGGGGGTGGGTTTGCGATTAATTTGGAGAGAATCCCAATGAAGTTTAGGGATCAGGCTTGGCTTGCCTTTCATGGAAAACTATATGTGAAGGGCAACTTGAAGTTTCTTTCCTTGAGTGATCGGGGCTGCCCGAGAGTGGAGTGTGGAGGAGTGGTGGAGTCCATGGATTACTTTCTACTTCAGTGCCCTTTTAATATAGAGGTGTACAAGAGGGTGGGGAGGGCTCTGAGTATACCCTTCCTCCCCCATATGAGTTATGCAGAGTGGGTGTATGGGGCATTCCAGATTCGTCTGGATTATGATTTGGAAACACTTTTTAATCATTAAAGTAGTCCGTTATTTCATGTGGAGTGCACGTTACTAGGTATCCTTACGGAGTAAAATCCCCCCTATCAAAGTGGTGATGCAGGACATTCTGGGTGAGGTTGGGAAGATTCAGGGTCTTGAGAAAGACAGGTGGCAGCAGGAGGCCTGGATAAGGGCGTGGAGGAATATCAGGACTCTGTAGCTACTGTCTGTTGATCTCAGGGTGTGCGGCTTTTCTTTGTATTCTTATTTCGCTCCCCTAGATTTTCAGATGAAATACTTTTGATAAAAGGCTACATGCATGGTGGCGGGGATGTTCCTTAGTCTAGCTCTCTCGCAGGGATTATGTTGTGCGCAGTTTGGTTTGCATCATTTATTATGTTTTTGTTTTGTATAGTTATATTCAATTATTTTGTAAATATGTTTTATTTATTATGGTTTGATTGTATACAAGTTGTTGTTTGTAAGATTTTTCAATAAACAAAATGAACCCCTCATAATGGGCGCAGCAGGTGTACAGACCCAGAATCTCACCAAGCCAGTCTTCAAGAGGTAGGAGAGACTGTGCAGCTGTCCGGGGCCAGGCTCAGTCTTTCCTTCTCTCAGCTGGCTGCTCAGCTGTCAGCCAATTGCCAGCTCCTGTCTCTCCACAGTTACTCAGCTGTTGATGATATCCTGCTCGTCAGTCCTGCCTTCTTAAGCCGTCCAGTCCAGAGGATCTCTGCCTTCGCCCTGGTCAACATCACAGAAACCATCTCCTGCGATCCTGTTCACTTGCTTTGCGGACATCCCTCCTGGCTCCAGATCCTGCTTGCTGTTCCACTACATTGATCCCTGACTTCTGGCTTGGCTGACTATCCTTTCCGTTTACTGAACTTTGAATATGTTTTGACTAAGTTTGTTCTTTTTACTTTTATTATTAAACAAATGTGAATTAACTGTACTTCTGTCTCGGCCTAATTTCATGGTTTCTGACCTGACAGCAGCCTCCACCAAACCTTGAGATACTAGCTTTGGGCTGGTTGACCTTTAAAAAAACAACATCAAGAACAGTTTGTGGTCCACATTCAAATGGAATTGTAGTCCAGGGCCACAGAGGAGAGGAAAGTAAAATTTCCCAGTAAACCTGTGTTCTGTCTCTTGCAAAACAACGCCCTACCAAAAGAATAAACTGGCATTTAAAAAAAAAATAAAAAAAATGCTGTGTTGTCATAGCAACTTAAGTCCTTTATCTAAAACATGTTAGGAAAGCTAAAAATAAAGTGAAAGTGACCAAAATATCCCAGACTGTCAGCACAGACATCAGAGCAACGTGCTCTCTTATGGAGATCATTAGAAAAGAAGTTTATTGTCTTTTTACATAGCTGCATGTTCTACAGCTTTACAGGAAACAAATCCAGCAAGAAGAAACTCAGAAGATCCAACCGCTCTCACCGAGATCTACACATCTAGCTACACACACAGTGCAATCTAATTGTACAATCTCTATAACTGGTAGACGTGTGTGGGGGATCTACCATCAACTACGTCGCGTGAGGACCTTCCTGATTGGATACAAAACGAATGGCTCACCTAGATTTTCCCTCACTCTACGTAATTTTGGTAAATGTAAATTTGTGATTGTAAAACCCCATTGTAGTGGCTATGTGCACTCTGACTTTATAGTTTCTAGAGGATCTAAAAGGAGATTGTACAATAAGATCACAGGGTGTGTGGCGAGGGTAAGAGAGCTGGTCATGGGAGAGGAAAGGGTGGGGGGGGGGCATTACAATCGCATTACAGTGCACCACAATAGACATGTGCAGAACGAAAAAAATTGGTGTGGTTTTATTTCATTAATTAACCACTTGCCTACTGGGCTCTTTTACCCCCTTCCTGCCCAGACCAAGTTTCAGCTTTCAGCACTGTTGCGCTTTGAATGACAATTGCTCAGTCATACTACAGTGTACTCAAATGTTTTATCCACACAAATAGAGCCTTTCTTTTAGTGGTGTTTAATCACCTCTGGGTTTTTTTTATCTTTCGCTAAACGAAAAAAAAAAAATTTAAATAAAAAACAGTTTGTTATAAAATTTTGAAAACAGGTAATTTTTCCCCTTCACTGATGGACACTGATAAGTGGCACTGATGGGCAATAATAAGGCAGCACTGGTGAGCACTGCTAAAGGGCACTGATAGGGGGGAACTGATGGGCACTAATTGGCAATACTGATGGGCACTGATCGGTGGCACTGGTGGGCAATGATTGGCAGCACTGCTTTTATCTAAACCATCCACAGGGAGTGTATCTGTTTACACTCTTTGACTGACTGACTAATATTAATTTGCTAATGTAACACAAGTGGGTGGGCTCGGGGCATAGTGCTCTGTGCCCCAAGCCCAGCCTTTTTTAAGCCAATTAGAGCCACTGGCTCTAATCACAAGCTTCTAAAAAAATAAAAAATAAAAATAAAACACACATTGGAAAGCCATACATCTGGCACCCTACATGGAGATTAGGGGCCAGGCGCATGGATTAGGGGGGCGGGCCCCCACCCCTGTGTCCCTAATGAGTGGGCCACCACTGGCACCCAAGAAAGTCCAGCAAGCGACAGGACCGTCTCCTACAGTCGATTCAGCTGTGGAATCGGGGCACCACCAGTGCAGAGCTTGCTCAGGAATTGCAGCAGGCAGGAGTACATCGGCATGCACAATGAGAAGACTTTTGGAGCCTGGTGTTAAAGCGGAGCTCCACCCTAAAGTGGAGCTTCCACTAATTGGAACCCTCCCCCCCTCCGGCGCCACGATTGGCACCTTTCAGGGGGGTGCAGGTACCTGTACAGTACAGGTATCTATCTGCACCCACTTCCGGCATAGATATCTGCAGAATCTACGCCCCTTTCCGAAGGTCCCCTGCTGTCTGCTGGGAAACACACGGATCCCAGAGACAGCGGGGACCATCCTTATTGCGCATGCGCAGTAGAAAAAAACAGGAAATGAAGCCGCAAGGCTCCACTTCCTGATTCCCATACCCAAGATGGCGGCGGCAGCACCCGAGAGACGATCGAGAGATCGGCTTCGGGTGCCGACATCGCGGGCGCGCTGGGCGGGTAAGTGTCATTATTTTAAAAGTCAGCAGCTGCAGTATTTGTAGCTGCTGGCATTTAAAAAAAAAAAAAAAAAAAACGGCGGACTCCCGCTTTAAGAAGGGCCTGGTGTTAAGAAGGGCAGCAAACAAGCCATTTCTCTTCAGGAAAAACATAGGGGACAGACTGATATTCTGCAAAAAGGTACAGGGATTGGACTGCTGTGGACTGGGGTAAAGTAATTTTCTCTGATGAATCCCCTTTCCGACTAATTGGGGCATCCGGAAAAAACCTTGCCCGGAGAAGAAAAGGGTGAGCGCTACCATCAGTCCTGTGTCATGCCAACATTAAAGCATCCTGAGACTATTCATTTGTGGGGTTGCTTCTCAGTCACAGGAGTGGGCTCACTCACAATTTTGCTTAAGAACACAGCCATGAATAAACAATGGTACAAAAACATCTTCCGAGAGCAACTTCTCCCAACCATCCAAGAACAGTTTGGTGAAGAACAATGCCTTTTCCAGCATGATGAAGCACCTTGCCATAAGGATCCGATACCTACAGTAAGTGGCTTGGGGAACAAAACATAAAAATTTTGGGTCCATGGCCAGGAAACTTCCTTAATCCCAATGAGAACTTGTGGTCAATCCTCAAGAGGCGGGTGAACAAGAAAACGCCACAAATTCGGACAAACTCCAAGCATTGGGTCAATATTGCAAATATTGACTCTTTGCATAAACTTAATGTAATTGTCAATAAAAGCCTTTTGACACTTATGAAATGCTTGTAATTACCACTCTTCTTGGGCCAATTTCAGACCTATCTTGCTCATTAATGTCGATATGAAAATCCTGACCAAAATTTTGGCGACTCGCCTAAACTCTTTTCTCCCTCGATTGATAAAAAAAAGATCAGGTTGGCTTTGTGCCCCAGAGGCAAGCAGGAGATGCCATACGATGTATAGTGCAACTCCAGCATATAGCCCATACCCGCTCTCTTGAATCTAAGCTTCTATCCCTTGATGTAAATAAGGCCTTTGACACCTTATCTTGACCTTACCTCACGTCTGTTCTTCGGGATTATGGCTTCGGGACCTCATTTATGACATTGATGTCAGCCCTATACGATACAAAAATTAAATATTATGGATTTGAATCCCCCATTTTTGATATCCGAAGGGGGACCCGTCAGGGGTGTCCACTTTCCCACCTTCTTTTTGTATTGGCATTGGAACCCCTGGCGGAAGCAATAAGAACCCCCCCGGATATAATTTGGCAACCCTGGATTGCATATCATTATTCTCCTAGATTCGATGTCGCCTTATTATCACTGTAGGAGCTCGACTGAGCACACCCCGTGAACCCCTTGTCTTCTCCCTTTTCCCTCCGCTCTCTTCCCTGACTTCCCTCTCTCCTTTCTTGACTCGCACTAACCCCTTCTATTTTCCTCTCTAAAACTCTCCTAATTCACCCTTAGTCTTTAGTACATCTCCTTCTTCCCTTCTCCTCTTTCCTCCCAACCAGTTTTCTGGAAATGATTACTATGGGCTTTCTGTATGTTGAATGACACTCTTGTGTTGCAGTTATGTAAGAAACCTGGAGTCACCCGGGTCCAGGATTTTTGTTTATTGCTTGGCAACAGCCTGTTCGAATTTGTACTGTACTGTGAAACACCTGTATTGTGATCTGAATGTAAGCCTGTTGTGTTGGAATATAAGTTTATAATAAAACTTTTGTTAAAGAAATGCTTGTAATTACACTTCAGTATACCATAGTAATATCTAACAAAAAGAACGCTAAAACAGCAGACTTTGTGAAAATTTATGTGTGTGTCATTCTCAAAACTTTTGGCCATGGCTATAGGAAAAGAACCTGTCCCTGTCATGCTCCCATTACTAGGATCATGAAAAATATACAAAAAGGAAATTTTTGTAAAGCCATAAGTGTAGGTTAATTGGCTTCTGTCCAAAATTGGCCCTAGTATATGCATGGGGACCTTGGATTGTGGGCTCCTTGAGGGTAGAGACTGATGTGAGTGTGCAATGTACAGGGATGGTGACAATTGTAGACACTCACTCAGGTTGAACTGGATGGACTGGTGTCTTTATTCAGCCTTGCTAACTATGTAAGTGGCTTTTTTGAACGTTATTTTACATTTAGCTATATCTATAGATAGAATTTATATTTATTGCATTTTTAGAAGTCCATACACCAGACTAAAATGACAAACAATTGGAAGGAAAGAGGGACAGGAGGGATCTGGTTCCAATTGAGGGACAGTTGGAAGCTAGGACCTCTTTCCCTGGCACACTCTACTTTTTTGTAAGTAGTACTAAATTAGGGGCAGCAAAGGGTGCGGACAGAGGACCAGGCACAGTTGCAGCTCCCATTGTTGTAACCCTGATTAAATTAAAACCCCCAATTTACATGGATGAGCCAAGTGTCTGAGTGTTTTTAGATGAAGAGACCTGAAGTCCTATATTATAACTGTTAATAGGTCACACCAGGAGAAGAGAGGACCAAATATTACCCACCAGAAGGGACACAAATCCCCAACACAGTCATAAAATCCCGAGTACTAAAGCGAAGAACGTAATCTCTGCATAGATCATCGTAACACCAAACTGTTTAATGTTTAACTAAGCCGTCCCTGACCTGGAGGACACATGCCTCCTAATAAATTATCTCGCCTTGTGAAAATGTCCACACATAGGAGCACAGACAGCCTAAGGGCTAAACCACATGAAATTTCAAACAAATATTTATTTGAATGAAAATCATCCGTGATAAATTGTGAAATCATTAATAAATGTAGGACATTTGTACAGCCGGAGGCTTCAATACACAAGATCCAGCACCATAGCAAAGACAATGCAGGCAGCCAGGTAGAGCTTCATCCACTGGAGATGACACCAGAGAAGAGAGAGAGAATTGACAATGACAGTATTCAGAGGTTGGCAATATAATGCTAAATATTTGTGAAATGTACAAATACTGTGTAAGAGTTTGGAGTCGAGCAAGTTTTAGGGCCTCTGTTTGCAGAACTTCTACTCTCAATAGCTTAAAGCAATATAGAAGAGGGTCAAGCTCAAATCCAGAAGAGGTCAACTGCAAGTTATAGGCAAGGGCAGCACAGTGGCCAAGTGGTTATCACTTCAGCCCAGCGGAACTAGGGTTGTCGGTTCCAATCCCAAACACGACACAACCTGCCTGGAGTTTGCATGTTCTCCCTGTGCCTGCGTTGGTTTCCTCCATGTCCTCCCACATTCCAAAGACATGCTGGTAGGGTAATTGGCTTCTATCTAAATTGGCCCTAGTATGGAGTTAGGGACCTTCGATTGTAAGCTCCTTGAGGGGCTGATGTGAAAGTACATTATATATATATATATTATACACACACACACACACACACACAACATGCTGCGTAAATTGACGGCACTATATAAAAACCTGTAATAAACGTTGGAAGAGAACAGCAGCATGTAATGTAAAGTTGTTAATAAACTGACAATACTGTATGCATTAGCCCTATCTATGCAGCAGGTGGCTTTGTGTTATTATAGTATATAGGTATTCTATTATATAACAGGATGTATTGTCTATCTATGCTCAAGGAACTCGTTTGTGTTCTCTTCCTATGTCTCCATGATGATAAAGGCATGCAATATATTTCTTCATAAAAGTAAAGCCGCTTGCTGTATCCAAGAAGCTTCCAAAGCATGATTTTAATACTCAACTAATAAAAAAATTGTCAATAAACCCCTAAAATTATCTCAAAATGCATGTACCTGAAAGCAAGCAATACTTGTCAACACACCACCTATAGGCCCAGCTTTCATTTCCAAGCACATAGAAACTAACCTTTCACCCCACTCCAACCCACTCTATCGACCTAGCTTTTCGTACCCTGCCCATGGACCTATGTTTACTTATAAACGGTTTGGCTCTTTGTATTGCAGACCTCGGACCATAAATTACATAAAAATAACTGAGCAAATTGTAAAAGGAAGATGGATCTATAGGTAAGAGATGGAAGGAAAATCTATGAGTAGGAGATGAGAGAAGTGGATGATGAAAGGGGCATCTTTAAACAACAGACTGAAGGTAGGTCTATAGGTGGGAGAAGAAAGGTGGGTCGGTTGTTAGGAAATGGAATGCGATTCTATGGTTAGGAGATGAAAGACGGGCTCTTGGTTGGTAAATGGAAGATGGTGGGGGAATAAAAGTGAGCCTATAGATGACAAATAGAAGAGATATAGATTTTTATTATTATTATTATTTTTTAAATGCTTCTAAAAATGCAAACGCGGCATGTAAACTGATGTTTTTATACTACTGTCAAGTTAAATCGTTCAGGAGAGGCTGTAAAACGTCCCGTGTACATTAACCACTAGCCGACCAGCTGCCATTATTATACTACGGCAGGTCGGCTCTCCTGTGAAAATCGCTGTAGCTGCACATCGGATTACGCAGGCACGATAGCAGGCGGGTGCACGCCGCCGCCAGTGAGTTCCTGTGGGTCAGGCGGACTTTATGTCTGCCGGCAACCCGCGCTCGCTTATTACAGAGGCAGAACAGGGAACTGCCTTTGTAAACAAGGCAATTCACCGTTCTGACAGGGGACATGTCAGAGATATACTGTTGCCAGTGATCAGGAACAGTGATCTCTGTCATGTTCCTGGCAGCCCACCCCCCCCCCCTACAGTTAGAACACACTGAGGGAACACAGTTAACCCTTTGATCGCCCCCTAGTGTTAATTCTTTCCCTGCTAGTGACATTTACACAGTTATCAGTGGCTATTTATAGAACTGATCGCTGCATAAAATGTCAATGGTCCCAAAAAAAAAAAAAAAAAAAAAGTGTCAAAAGTGTCCGATCTGTTTGCCACAATGTCGCATGTCCTGCTACAAATCGCAGATCACCGCCATTACTAGAAAAAAAAAAAAAAAACTTAAAATAATAAAAATGCCATAAATCTATCCCCTATTTTGTAGATGCTATAACAAACCAATCAATATGCACTTATTGGGATTTTTTTTTTTTTTTTTAGCAAATACATATCTGCCTAAACTGATGAATACATTTTTTTTTTTTGGCTACA
The DNA here is from genome assembly GCF_037356315.1 of Lithobates pipiens. NCBI lineage: Eukaryota > Metazoa > Chordata > Amphibia > Anura > Ranidae > Lithobates > Lithobates pipiens. The sequence goes on along the minus strand of NW_027507764.1, from coordinate 581,037,282 downwards.
TATAACAAAAAGTAAAAAAAAAAATATATGTTTTTTTCAAAATTATCACTTTGTTTATAGTGCAAAAAAATAATAAACACTGCAGATGTGATCAAATACCACCAAAAGAAAGCACTATTTGTGAGAAAAAAAAAGGACGTCATATTTCTTTGGGTACAGCGTCCCACAACCGCAAAATTGTCAGTTAAAGTGACGCAGTGCCATATCATAAAAAATTGCCTGATCATTGAGCGGGCAAATCCTTCCGGGGCTAAAGTGGTTAAGCCTTAAAGGGTAAAAGGATGGGACTACGATTGGGAGATGAAAGACAGGTCGATATGGGTGGGATAATGTGTGCGTCTGTGGTCGGAAGGTGGAAGACAGGTCAATATGTGGGGGATAAAGGATGGGTCTGTGGTTGGTAGATGTGAGGCAGGTCTATGGGTGGGGGATGAAGGGTGGGTCAGTAGATCTAATACAGGTCTAAGGTAGGGATGAAGGGTAGGTCTGTGGTTGGTAGATGTAAGACAGGGCTAAACCCTTGTACACACGGTTGGAAATTCAGATGGAAAATGTCCGATCGGACCGTGTTGTCGGATAATCCAACCGTGCGTGGGCTCCAGCGGACTTTTTCCGTCGGAAGGTCTGGCCAACAAAGTTTGAGAGCTGGATATAAAATTTTCCGACAACATGATCCGATCTGACTTTGTCCGGTCGTTTGTAGAGAATTCCAATCGGACAAAGTGCCACGCATGCTCAGATCAAATTACAAGACCAAAGCTATTGGCTACTAGCCTGAATGTAGTCCCGTCGTAACGAACGAACGTCATGACATTCTGAACGATTGGATTTTCCGACAACTATGTCCGACCGTGTGTATGCAACACCAGTTTCGGACAAAATCTGTTGGAAAAAAATCTGACGGATTTTGTGGTCGGAATTTCAGACCGTGTGTACAAGGGCTTTGGGTGGGGGGATGAAGGGTGGGTCTGTGGTCGGTAGACCTAATACAGGTCTAAGGGTGGGGGGGGGGGGGGGTGAAGGGTGGGTCTGTGGTTGGTAGATCTAATACAGGTTTAAGGGTGAGGGATGAAGGGTGGATCTGTGGCCAGTGGATGTAAAGCTTGTCTATATGTGAGGGGCGAGGGATGAGTCTGGTCAGTGGATGTAATCACATCACATCTATGGGTGAGGGATGGGTCTGTGGTTGGTAGATGTGAGGCAGGTCTATGGGTGGGGGGGGGGTGAAGGGTGGGTCTGTGGTCAGTAGATCTAATACAGGTCTAAGGGTGGGGAGTGAAGGGTGGGTCTGTGGTTGGTAGATGTAAGACAGGTCTAATAGTGGGGGATGAAGGATGGGTCTGTGATCAGTAGATCCAATACAGGTTTAAGGGTGAGGGATGAAGGGTGGATCTGTGGCCAGTGGTTGTAAAGCATGTCTATATGTGAGGGGCGAGGGATGAGTCTGTGGTCAGTGGATGTAATCACATCTATGGGTGAGGGGTGAGGGATAAGTCTGTAGTTGGTAGATGTGAGGCAGGTCTATGGTTAGGCGATGAAGGGTGGGTCTGTGGTCAGTAGATCTAATACAGGTCTAAGGGTGGGGGATGAAGGTTGGGTTTGTGGTTGGTAGATGTAAGACAGGTCTAAGGGTGGGTGATGAAGGATGGGTCTGTGGTCAGTAGATCCAATACAGGTTTAAGGGTGAGGGATGAAGGGTGGATCTATGGCCAGTGGAAGTAAAGCACATCTATATGTGATCGGTGAAGGATGAGTCTGTGGTCAGTGGATGTAATCACATCTATGGGTGAGGGGGTGAGGGAGGAGTCTGTGGTTGGTAGATGTGAAGCAGGTCTATGGGGGGGGGGGGGGGGGGGGGGTAAAGGGTGGGTCTGTGGTCAGTAGATCGAATAAAGGTCTAAGGATGGGGAATGAAGGATGGGTCTGTGGTTGGTAGATCCAATACAGGTTTAAGGGTGAGAGGGATGAAGGGTGGATCTGTGGCTAGTGGATGTAAGGAGCGAAGGATGAGTCTGTGGCCAGTGGATGTAATCACATCTATGGGTGAGGGGTGAGGGATGGGTCTGTGGTTGGTAGATGTGAGGCAGGTCTATGGGTGGGCGATGAAGGGTGGGTCTGTGGTCAGTAGATCTAATACAGGTCTAAGGGTGGGGGATGAAGGTTGGGTTTGTGGTTGGTAGATGTAAGACAGGTCTAAGGGTGGTGATGAAGGGTGGGTCTGTGGTCAGCAGATCGAATAAAGGTCTAAGGATGGGGAATGAAGGATGGGTCTGTGGTTGGTAGATCCAATACAGGTTTAAGGGTGAGGGATGAAGGGTGGATCTGTGGCTAGTGGATGTAATCACATCTATGGGTGAGGGGTGAAGGATGGGTCTGTGGTCAGTGGATGTAATCACATCTATGGGTGAGGGGTGAAGGATGGGTCTGTGGTCAGTGGATGTAATCACATCTATGGGCGAGGGGTGAAGGATGGGTCTGTGGTCGGTAGATGTAGGTCAGGTCTATGGATAGAGTCAAAGGATGGGTCTGTGGTCTCTAGCTGTAAGGACATTCTATGGGTAAGGGGTAAAGAATGGGTCTGTACTCATAATTTCCCCTCTTGGCACAAACCTCCCCTACCATATCACCTCTTCTAGCATTAAATCCTTACCCCCCCCCCTACCCCCTGCCCAACACAAACTCCACAAAAATCACCTTTCCTAGCACACTTGCCAAAACTTCCCCTCCTAGAAAAATTCTAACTCCCTGCTGCCCCCTAAATTTCCCCACCCAGTGTAAACCCCCCCCCCCCTGCGAACTCCTTGTGGTGCCCCCCCCTGCTTCACATGATGTCACAGTGCCCAGGGCAGCTGTCCCTCCTTCCCACCCCTTGTCCTGGCCTTGGGCGGTTGAGGCACAGAACAGCCAGACGAGACGCATGGGGAGCGGTGTGCACACAGACTGGGCTCAGGGTGGAGCCGGCTGTGACAAGAATGTAAATATTAAAATGATGAGTTACAGAACGTTTCTTATGACCTCAAAACAGGTCGGATCTCTCATCGCCGTATTAGTTGTTCCCGAACCTCTGCCAGGTCACATATTGCACAATCAGCTCCGGATTACATTCCAGGGAGGCGAGAAAAAGAGTCGGGAAAGCCAATCCGAAGATGTATATTGTAGTCTGGGGAGATTTACAAAACATGGGAGGAGTCACTGCATTCCTCGCACCTCCCCCGATATCACCCCGCTTTCTACCATCCCGATAGAGCAAAAGTCTCCCCTTATCTAGAAAATTAAGGCAGGTTTAAGGGGGGGGGGGGGGTGGAGAAATGTTTGTCAAAAATAATATATGCAATTATATAATAAATTTTTTTATCAAGGGTTTACTTCCTCTTTAACACTCTGTAAAAGGCATTACTGGTAGAGCACAGCAACATGTCTACTGCAGTGCACCCAGGGGCGTACATACAGGGGTCGCAGGGGTCGACATTGCGCCGAGGCCCCCCTGTATGCCTGGATAGGAGGGCGGCAGGGGCAGCGGCATGTAGATGAACTGATCCCCCCATGCAGCCACTGAATGCCCTCTTCTCCTCCTCTCCCGCAGACATTCAGCGGCTGCAGGAGGGAAATGAAGGGCATTGGCTCCTCCACATGCCGATTCCACCCCCCAAATCCCTGTCCTGCTGCCCCAGGCCCCTGTGTGTTTCCCTGCCCCCCCCCCCCCCCACAGCACTGCGGGATTTCCCCCTCCCACCTCCCGCTGGCTGCTGCAGGGGGAATCGGTCAGGATGGAGATCAGGGGAAGGGGCTGGTAAATGTGTCATTTACCGCACCCTTCCCTGTCCTAATGAATAGAGTCAGTGATCTGTACAGATTTTACTTTTTTTTTTTTCACTTATAACTGATGCATAGTAAACTGTGTTTACTATGCTTCAGTTTATGAATGAACGGAAAGCTCTGTACAGAGCTATTCATCTCTATTCATTCTGTACAGATGAATATGTCCTCAGTCCCTTTCTCTGTCTCAAAAGTGAGACATCAGGAGGTCCGTTTAGACCCCCTGATATTTCACCAAAGCCCACCAGCGGGGGTCCTAAAAAATACGTAAAATATAACTAAAAAATAAACATTTACATTTTTTTTTTAATTAATTACCTGGTAATAAAATAACTAAAACGACTGGGCTCTGACATTCCGTCCACTGTGGGGGGACCCCGATATGGCAGGAAGGTGGCCTGCGGCGGGACCGTAATAAAAGGCTCCCACAATGGGAGTAAAGGGCCCTGAAGGTTCTAGTTACGTCTCTGCATCCACCCCTAGCATAGTGCCATGCAGCTCACATGTGCTACAATGCACCACAGGGCACATGTGTTATAATACACCACAGTGGGTGTCCATTAGAATGGAACACGGGGCACATGCATTGTAATGCAGCACAGCACATGTCCATTATAATACAGCACAGGGCACATATGGTATATCATATTATATATACAGCACAGCCCACATCTGTTATAATACAGCAGAGGGGGCACATATGATATATTATAATACAGTACAGGGCACGAATATTATAATACAGTACAGAGCACGTATGTAATAATACAAGCACAGGACACATATGTTATAATACAAGCACAGGGCACGCATGTTATAATACAAGCACAGGACACATCTGTTATAATACAAGCACAGGACACATCTGTTATAATACAAGCACAGGGCACATATGAATTGTAGATTGTAAGCTCTAAAGAGCAGGGCCCCCCGATTCCCCGTCTTGAATTGTATTGTATTGTAATGTCTACCCTAATGTTGTAAAGCGCTGCGTAAACTGACCGCGCTATACAAATCCTGTATAATAATAATATTATAGTACAGAACAGGGCACGTATGTTCTAATACAGCACAGGGCACGCAGGTTATAATACAGGCAGCACAGCCCACATCTGTTATAATACAGCACAGGACACATATGTTGTAATACAGCACAGGACACGTATGGTATGTTAGAATACAGCACAGGACACGGATGTTATAATACAGCACAGGGCACATATATTAAAATACAGCAAAGGGCACACATGTTATAATACAGCACAGGACACGGATGTTAGAATACAGCACAGGACACGGATGTTAGAATACAGCAAAGGGCACACATGTTATAATACAGCACAGGACACGGATGCAGGGCCGGTGCTACCACTAGGCAAACTAGGCAGCCGCCTAGGGTGCACTGCTGCCTAGGGGCGCCCGGCTGCTGATTTTCCTCCGCGTCTGGATGCTCTGCAGGCTGCAGCATATAACTAACTCAGACCCAGGCAGCTGCTCCATCCGACCGGTAATGTAATTAGAAGCGCATCACAGCACTGGAGCCCCAGCGCTAGAGGCAGTGGAGCCAATGCTTCCTGTATAGCACTGCCTCCTGTCACATGGGCAGGGCAAATGGGGTGGAGTCTGGGGTGGAGCCAATGGGGCGGCAAAATTAGGTTTTGCCTAGGGTGTCAAAAATCTTTGCACCAGCCCTGCACGGATGTTATAATACAGCACAGGACACGGATGTTATAATACAGCACAGGACACGGATGTTATAATACAGCACAGGACACGGATGTTATAATACAGCAAAGGGCACACATGTTATAATACAGCACAGGACACGGATGTTAGAATACAGCACAGGACACGGATGTTATAATACAGCAAAGAACACGGATGTTATAATACAGCACAGGACACGGATGTTAGAATACAGCACAGGACACGGATGTTAGAATACAGCACAGGACACGGATGTTATAATACAGCACAGGACACGGATGTTATAATACAGCACAGGACACGGATGTTATAATACAGCACAGGGCACATATATTAAAATACAGCACAGGACACGTATGTTATAATACAGCACAGGACACTTATGTTATAATACAGCACAGGACACGTATGTTATAATACAGCACAGGACACTTATGTTATAATACAGCACAGGACACGTATGTTATAATACAGCACAGGACACGTATGTTATAATACAGCACAGGACACGTATGTTATAATACAGCACAGGACACTTATGTTATAATACAGCACACGTATATTAGAACGGACCATAGAGCACGTCTGTAAGCGGTCTGCACTCTGCGGTGCATTGCATTAGGAAAAGTCGGTCTTGCAGCACCTCGGGTGCGTTGCTGCCCATTCACCATCAATAGGTCTCTTATCACAATGCACCTAGAACCAGTGACAATGCAATGCACAGGTCTGAACCGCCTCCCAAATAAAAAAGAAGCTTTATTGGCAGCTCTTTGTACATATCAGCATTGCCAAAGCAAAAGAAGAATTATTATGGGGTGTACTGGAAAGGGTTGAAAGAATAAATCCTGGGACATTATCGGGAAGATAAATAGAGCCGTGGCTGTAGAATAGACTTCCCCGGGAACCAGTTCGGACCAGATCCCATAATTGTTTAAAAAAAAATCTGGACTCATTCCTAAATTAACAGAATAAAACAGACTATTAACATTTATAAGTAACCAGAGATTGTTGATCCAGGGAATATCCAATCGCCTGAGGGGGGATCAGGGAGGAATTTTTTTCCCCTGTTGGAGGAATTTTCGACCACGCTTTATTTGCCTTCTTCTGGACCAGCGGTAGCATAGGGTTCTGTAGATTGAGGGCTCAGTGTTAGTACAGTGTCAGTATTTATTTATTGGTTGAACTCCATGGATTTGTGTCTTTTCTAAGCCTAGGTAACCATGTATTATATGGTAAGGAATAATATAATTGTTTGTGTACATCCCAGTGCCTGTACAGTTTTCGGTTATGTTTACAAATGTCTAACACAGATCAGCCCCTGCTGCAGCCTCTCAGCTTGGGAAAATGGGATAGAGGTGTTGGCAGGGGCGTAACTATAGGGGGTGCAGCAGTCGCGACCACAACTGGCCCTGTGATGCAGGGGGCCCATGCAGCCCCCTCTACATATGGCCGGCAGCAGCATAGGCAGCTAGCACACACTATTAGATACCCCTTCCATATCCCCCTGGGGTACAGGGACCCCTTCTCACGTGGGGGACAGGGACTCCCACCTCCCCTGGTGACAGGGACCCCTTCTCACCTGGGGGCAGTAACTTATTCTGTCCTGGAGAAAAGGACCTCATCTCTTCTGGGGACGGGGACCCAATCCTGCCTAGGGACAGTCCCCCAATGGGGCACCTAAAAATGTAAAAAAATAAATAAATAAAAAACTACTGATACCAGTGGTGGAACTACAGGGCTCACAAAGGTCATACCTGTGACCATGCCCTGGAGTTCCACCACCGGACTCGGAGGGAAGGGCCCTGGCTGGGGTTCAGGGGGCCCTTCATGGTTTCTTGCATCGGGGCCCTGAAGGTTCTAGTTACGCCACTGGGTGTTGGCAGCATACGTGGAAACCTGAACAAAGTGTTAATGAGGTTGCATCATATGTTACACGATTCTCTATGAACACAGCTTTTGAGTTCGGTGGAAACCAACTGTTCTGTTATTATATGAGTCAGAGAGTCAGTGAGCTGTAAAGGTAGGAAGAAGGGGTGGGAAATAAGGGTCTATCTAATGACAAAAACGGGGACCAGGGAGACCCTCACCTTGCAACCTACTAAAAAGTTACAGTGTTGCAGTCTGAACACTGGAGGAGAGGAGACTGAGGAAATACTGCCCCGCACCTACATACTTCCATTGACACCCCCCCCCCCCAGTTGGTCGGCACAGCACTTAGGACGCGAGCAGCTCCGGCTCCTTCTTGCGTCTCTCCTCTTCTGCGTCTCGAGGCGGCTTCCCTCCTCCTTCCCTCAGTGCCGGCAGCCTATACGATCCCTTCCACTCCTGGCCAATCGTGTCTCAGGACCCACTTCCTGATTGACCCAGAGGAGAATCAGGAAGACAATAGCGAATATTAATTCGCAATTGTCACACAAATGGGTCGGCTCAGTGCTCTGCACCCGAGTCCACCCTTTTTTGAAGCCTATTAGAGCCTCAGGCTCTAATCATGTTCCTCAAAAAAAAAAAAAAAAAAACGAACAACTGGAATCCATGCGCCCGGCGCCCTGCATGTAGATTAGGGGGCCGGACGCATGGATAGGGCCCTAATGGACAGGCTGCCATTGGTTGTTATATATTGTAACTAAGGTCACCATCTTCTTCCTGAACTGAGACACCAGCTCAGAGATGACCCAAAAACTTTGGAATAGAAGGCTTGGACTTCTTACAATTACCCATGTGGTCGTGCCTAAAAAGTCCAAGCCTTCTATTCCAAAGTTTTGGTCTCAAATTATAGGACACGGATCTGGAGTATTTTAGGAGTATTCACAGTACCACTATGTGTTGATACTAAAATTCTTATTCAGAGATGACCCAATCCTGGAAATCCTGGTGCCGGTGCAATTTCTGGCACAGAGTCCAACACAGGATCAGCCCCTGCTGCATTCTCTCACCTCGATTGCTACAAAGTTACAATGTTGCAGTCCGATCACTGGGGGAGATTGAGGAAATGCTTTTTCCTACCTGCAGCAGAATGATGATATCATCATAGCCTACCTAGGTCAATGGATTGCAGCATCGACTTTATAATGCCAAAATGTAAAGAGATGTTTATATATTATATATAACAATTATTGTATATTATAACTGTAGCGCTGGTATCCTTGTCTACTAATATGTATTAGCATTTTCAATGAAAGTATATGGACGTTTTTATGGCTTAGTGTTTGGCGCCGTCTAGAGGCCAAACACTGGAAGTGAACTTAAATGATTTTTGCTTTCACAAGCATTGAACTATCTACAGGAAGTAACTTATTTACATTGGAGAGTTGACCTTTTTACCCAGGATGCCGGGTGACCTACCTATGGACACTCTCTCTTGCATTGCATGCTAGGTAGGACATAAAAGGACCCCAAGTGGCCATTTTAGGTCTCTTGGAATGCATGGCCTGTATGAGAGGACTTGTGCAGAGGCCTCCAGGAGGAAGCGGCCTATTGCTTTGCAGAGCGCAACTCTGCTCGGTTGTGTGAGTGACCTGAAGTGCCAGAGACACAGGGATCGGATTTAGAGGATCCAGAGACACTCGTTTAAGCATCGGAAGACCAGGTCCACCTATTGGAGTGAAGGAGCTGGCTGACGCAGACGCAAGCTGCAAACACCGGATCAAAGTTACCATACAGAGCTTCCAATCCACTTGGTGAGCGGGTTGCGACACACTGTTTTCTAAACTTTGCACCTAGTCAGACTTATATACAGGCCTCGCTGGGATACTTAGTCCCACGGAGGAGGAGTATAGCAACTGACGCTAGGCAGGCATAAGGCCTACTTACTATCACATCTCAAGCATTGTACTACATTTACGGAAGCAACACTAGGATCATCTTTAACTCAACTTTAACTGCTTTAACCTTGGATTACAAATGATAATAAATTATCATTGCTAGCGAAGATCAGAAGATAAAGACTGAGTACTTTAAGTGAGATCTCACGCATAGCTGTAAAAGAAGGGGGAGCTCCCATATATGTATATATGTTTGTAACTGTTTTATCAAAATTCATTGTCCTGTCATTCTATGTTGGCATGACAGTACAATTGCTGTAATCACCTATTTACAAATACATATAGTAAAATATGCTTTGGTTAAGTACCTCGTTGTGTGGAGTATTGTTTTCTCCCAGCAGGTGGAGCCAGTGGATCCTGAGAGGACAATACAGGTATATTGTGATACATTATATTGTATTGCATCACAGCTGTGTCAAGGGACTGAGGCAAGTTAGTGGGTTTTTTGTTACTGGAGTGCAGGCCCAAATCAAACCAGCAGCTCCTTCTGGGGTCAGTGCTACATAACATATCGGGAATGTATTCATACAGACTTGTAAACTTACTGACAGGTCCACTTTAAATTGTGAAGAAGCAAAAAATGTAAATCTGGAGGAGTGATGTAATAGATCCAGGGATGGTCATGGTGTTATATCACTAGATTGCAGAAACTATCTTCATGTCTGGCCAACAGACATAGGTGTGGGCAGTCTACTGCATCAGGGTGTGTGCCCCAAGCTGAAACACACATACACAGGAGGGCAAAGGTTGATATCAGTAGAAGCAGTGTACAGTGTCAGTAAAGCCCCATACACACTATCAGATTTTCTGCTGATTATTTCGTTCAGGTTTACCAAAACCATATAATATGGAGGTTAAACCTTAGCAATTTCAAACTTGTATGAAATCAGCAGGCTCTTGCACTACATGGTTATGGTTTTGGTAAAATACAAAAATCAGCAAAAAATCTGATAGTGTGTATGGGGCTTAAAAGGCAGAGGATGATGTCAGTAGGGCAGTGGATGGCGTTGGTAGGGCAGTGGACGGTGTCGGTAGAATGAATGGTAGACGGTGTCGATAGAACGGTAGACTGTGTCGGTAGAACGGTAGACTGTGTCGGTAGAACGGTAGACTGTGTCGGTAGAACGGTAGACGGTGTCGGTAGAACGGTAGACGGTGTCGGTAGAACGGTAGACGGTGTCGGTAGAACGGTAGACGGTGTCGGTAGAACGGTAGACGGTGTCGGTAGAACTGTAGACTGTGTGTAGAGTCCAGGGCTTACTATGCATGCACCAATGGCGTGTTGCTGCAAGACAAGAGGAAATCCGTGCCAACTGAGAATGCGCCAGAGACGCCTCAGGGCGCCAACCCATACCTGCGCAGAAGATTGATGGAAAAGGGCAGGAAAATGCCCAGGACTCGCATAGGAAGTGACCTCAACCTGATGGAAAAAGGTGGGAAAATCCCCAGGAAGTGACCTCAAAATGTCCCTATATAAGCCCAGCCCAAACACTGCCAAATTTCTGGATTATCTTCAGCCCCTCCCTTGTTCCTGTGCTAGCGTGTGATCTGTCTGAACCTGTTGTGACCTGGAAACCTGCTTGACTACTCTTGATTGCTGTTTGCCTTTGACCTCTGATTTGTACCTTAGGCTGGGTTCACACTGCTGCGGGTGAGAGATCCGGATGTGATTCGCACCGCACTGCAGTGCAAATCACATCCGATCTGTCTGTGCGATGCGAGTTCAGCCATACAGATAGTATGGCTGAATTCGCATCGCACCCGCCGCAAACTCGCACAGGACCCTTTTTTTGGTCCGCAGCAGAATCGGATCGCATGGGTGTTCACACCATGCGATCCGATTCCTGTCCGAGTTTGCAGATCGCACTGCGATATGCGGACTGGTCTGGGGGTGTCATTAAGATTTCATTGACACTCCCAGCAGTCCGCATAGGGCAGTGTGAACTGCCGGCGGGAGGCATGCGATGCGGGTAAATGCCACGGATTCGCGGCGTTCCCGCATCGCTATGGTGTGAACCTAGCCTTAACCGTTCTACTTCTTTGCCCCTTTTGTACTCGGCTGCCAGATTGGATCTCGACCATTCTTCTTCTGATTAACCCTTTTATGCTTCACTGACCAACTGGACTTGACCTCGGCTTGGATCTGGGACTAAGGCTTGCACGGTACTCTGCACCCTTGGCATCCCTGCCACTTGGTGTCCCCACCAAGTCTTGATAAGAAAAAGGGAAGGGGGCAAAAAATGGGCAGCGGGACTTTCTGTGAAACAAATTGCTTGGGGTGAATTACTTCAATCAATAGAATATAGTAAATTGCTAGCTTATTGGAAACACATCGAGAGGTAGTACAATAGGTATATTAATAGTAATCAGATATATGATATACAGAATTAAATAATATAATTAATATAATGGTCACATAGCTCAAAATTCATGATACAGTACAACAGTACGGCAGTACATTCCAAAGTGTGTATATAATAGCCAATGAATTAATGATTGAAGTAGATCAAACCCATAGTGAAATCATGGCCGCCAGGGCATGGCGTTCATTGGTAAAGAGCTCGACGCGTTTCGTGGATCGTCTTCACTCATCAGGAGCAGCTGTATATTGGAACACCTATGATAAATCATATATTAGAACAATAATCAATGGTAATTGATTATATACATAGGCCATGATTTCACTATGGGTTTGATCTACTTCAATCATTAATTCATTTTATTGGCTATTATATACACACTTTGGAATGTACTGCCGGTTTACGGTTTATTGTGTCATGTTCATTATTATTATTGTATCATGAATTTTATTGAGCTATGTGACCATTATATTATTTAATTCTGTATATCATATATCTGATTACTATTAATATACCTATTGTACTACCTCTCGATATGTTTCCAATAAACTAGCAATTTACTATATTATATTGATTGAAGTAATTCACCCCAAGCAATTTGTTTCACAGAAAGTCCCGCTGCCCATTTTTTGCCCCCTTCCCTTTTTCTTATCAAATATCTGGGATGGAGTCTTGTGTACTGGATGGTCACGGCTCATATAAAGTCCCATTTGTTTTTATTTTTTATTTTCATTTTGCCCACCAAGTCTTTGGCTCCATCTCCAGAGGCTTTAAGGACTCGAGGTGCAAGGGAGGCCTCCCCACTACTTCGATACAACATCAGGTATGTGGCCCTCATGACACAGTGTCAGTAAGGCAGTGGGTGGTGTCAGTAAGGCAGTGGGTGGTGTCAGTAGGGCAGTGGGCGGTGTCAGTAGGGCAGTGTCAGTAGGGCAGGGGATGGTCTAATGAGGACCTCCAAGGCCAAAAGATAACTGACAACGTTCAACATGTAGTGGGGCATAGTGGGTACAAAGATGGTCAAAGGCGCCACTTCTGCACATGCAGGAATGCTGTCTTCTATGGTAACAGTCCTTTAACAGTTCCTAACTCAAATGTAACAGTTCCTTCAGCTCCACTACAACTGCTCCTTGTAGTTCTTCAGTACTGAGCTCCTGGTCTCTCATTAGTCCCACTGATTCACTGACACTGAATCCCACGAGTTCCTCAAGGCTTTTGCGGCGATATCTCCCTCAAACGTCACCCATGCTTCCCTGCTGGGTCCCTAGCGTGGCACTTCGGATACCTTCAAGCTTCTCCCCGTTGACCATCTCGGTCCCTGGCTTGACACACAAGGCTGCTCTGCAAGTGTCACCTCCACTACTTGGGTCCCTGACCCCCCTTG
>NW_027507764.1:581011607-581023994 GCF_037356315.1 Lithobates pipiens | reverse complement strand
TGCCCGTGCCATTCTGCCAACATACATCGGCGTGCGCTGGTCGGGGAAGTGGTTTAAAGGAGAATTAAGCAAAAAAATAAAAAATAATAAGTTAAATAAATCCACAAGGGCTTTTTTTTTTTTTTTTTTTACCACTATTCTTTTATATTGGCTTTTAAAATGTACAAATGCAGCAATTTAGAATTTGAATGAAAGGTTTAGCACTGGGAAACTCTTTGAAAGATAAAAAGTGCATTTTATACACAACTATATAGATCAGACCAAAATGAGGGATAAACGAGGGGGGAGGGACAGAGGGACGCTGACATCCAAATCAGGGACAGTCCCTTGAAATCAGGGACAGTTGGGAGCTAGGATTCTTTCCACTTCACAATTATGCGCCACTTTGTGTTGGTCTATCACATAAAATCCCAATAAAATACATTTATCTTTTTGGTTGTAAGATGACAAAGTGTGGAAAGTGTCAAGGGGTATGAATACTTTCTCAAGGCACTGTACTCATATATGTTTTGGTTCTACATGATGTTGGCACAGAAATCTCGGCGAGGATATTGCCGTGTTGTAACGTGCCCATGTAATAGCCGGCAATCGGTGCTGATCCGGCCAGTTTACAGCGGCTCTATCAGGAAAGAACAGACCAGCAGCCTATTAGGGGGGATAACACGGCACCACTAATATCAATTAAAAACAATTTTCACATCCACTAATGTCGCTATCCGGAACAATACTAACCAATCGGTAAATGCCGCCGGATACAAGTGCCCCGCTTTATAAATGATGCAGCTGCAGCAATTTCTGCTGGACAACCAGAGGAAAAACATTATGACCATCAAAACTTCTGAAGTGGTGGCGCCCAGTCCATGAGTATGGGGGGGCTCAATCCGTGGGGGTGGGGGCTCAGTACATGAAGAAAAGGGTCTTGGGATCATAACCAGGGCCGGGACAAGGGGGTGGGCAGGAGGGGCAGCTGCTCTGGGCACTGTGGTATTATGTGAGGTGGGGGGCATCACAAGGAGATTGGGGGGGGGGGGGGGGGGGAAAATCGGATTTGTGTTGGGAGTAGGAACTTGGGTGGCAACAGGAGGTAAGAATTGTTCTAGGAAGATTGTTTGAAGAGGTGTGCTAGGAGTGGTGATTTGGGTGGGGGATTTGTGTTGAGAGGAGGGATGGGAGAAGAAGAATATTTGTGCTAGGAGGGGGGAAGGTAGTATGGTGGGGGGGGGGGGGGAGGATTTGCGCTAAGAGGAGGGATTTGTACTAAAAAGGGGTAATGTGGTGGGGGGTAGGATTTGAGCTAGGAGGGGGATTTGTGCTAGAAAAGGTAATATGGGGGGGAGAGGATTTATGCCAGGAGGGGGGATTTGTGATAAAAAGAGTAATATGGTGGGGGAGAGGATTTGAACTAGGAGGGGGATTTGTGCTAGAAAAGATAATATGGTGGGGGATTTGCGCTAGGAGGGAGGATTTGTGCTAGGAAAGGGTAATATGGTGGGGGGGAGGATTTGTGCTAGAAAATGTAATATGGGGGGGGGGATTTGTGCTAGAAAAGGTAATATGGGGGGGATTTGTGCTAGGAGGGGGGATTTGTACTAGAAAAGGTAATATGGTGGGGGGGGGGGGGAGAGAGGATTTGAGCTAGGAGGGGGGATTTGTGCTAGAAAGGTAATATGGGGGGGGGGGGAGGATTTGTGCTAGAAAAGGTAATTTGAGGGGGGGGGGAGGATTTGTGCTAGAAAAGGTAATATGAGGGGGGGGAGGATTTGTGCTAGGAGGAGGGATTTGTACTAGAAAAGGTAATATGGTGGGGGGAGAGAGGATTTGAGCTAGGAGGGGAATTTGTGCTAGAAAAGGTAATATGGTGGGGGGAGGGGATTTGTGCTAGAAGGGGGAGATTTGTGCTAGAAAAGGTTATATGGTGGGGGGAGGATTTGTGCTAGAAAAGGTATTATGGGGGAGGATTTGTGCTAGGAGGGGGATTTGTACTAGAAAAGGTAATATGGTGGGGGGGAGAGAGGATTTGAGCTAGGAGGGGGAATTTGTGCTAGAAAAAGGTAATTTGGTGGGGGGGGGGGGATTTGTGCTAGAAGGGGGAGATTTGTGCTAGAAAAGGTTATATGGTGGGGGAGGATTTGTGCTAGAAAAGGTATTATGGGGGGAGGATTTGTGCTAGGAGGGGGATTTGTACTAGAAAAGGTAATATGGGGGGGGGGATTTGTGCTAGGAGGAGGGATTTGTACTAGAAAAGGTAATATGGGGGGGGGATTTGTGCTAGGAGGAGGGATTTGTACTAGAAAAGGTAATATGGTGGGGGGGGGGAGGATTTGAGCTAGGAGGGGGGATTTGTGCTAGAAGGGGAGATTTGTGCTAGAAAAGGTTATATGGTGGGGGGGGGGGGGGAATTTGTGCTAGTAGGGATGTTTGGAAGGCATTTGTGCTAGGAGGTGGGATCTAAAGGGGGGGGGGGGGGGGGTTGCTAGGATGGTGTATTGAAGGAGGGGAATTTGTGTTCAGATGGGAATCTCGGGTGACGTGGGGGGTGGGGGTGGTGGATCCCCTAGTATAGTGTATGGTCACCAGTTTAGGTGGCCGTTTGTCGCTGCAGCACCCCCATGGCTCCAAGCTTTTCCCTGGAAGGAGTGGGATAGTCGATGATATTATAACTGCTGAACAGTGTCTATGGAGATAAGGGCAGGGCGGAGAGGGGGGGATGTGCGGGGAAGATAAGGAATCTTCTGGGTGCGTCTAATTGTGTATGAGTGATATCAGACAGGCCCAGACTTCTCACCAGGACCTCACATGACTCTCTCTGGCCCCAGATCCTTTATATGTAAGCAATACCAAAAATGTACACGAGACGCGCCTTCAAAACGTCACGTGTCCGGCTCGCGGGTTGTGCGTGTTTTGGATAAATAAGCTGCAAAACAGCCAATAAAGTCCAACACCCAATCAGTCATACATTCCATTGTGAACAGCGCAACGTTTACACTTCTGCTATCCGTCTATTGACAAAACAACTGAACATACTGAAATATATATATTCACACACACACACACTATATAATAAATAAATTATAATATTTATAATAAATAATATATATATAAAAAAAATATTATATAAAATATATATTTTATTTATTATAATGTGTGTGTATGTGTATATATATATATATCTCTATCTATCTATCTATCTATCTATCTATCTATCTATCTTTTGGCACTGTTTTCTTATGGAACTGAAGTTTTTTTTTTTTTTTTTTTTTATCCCTACAGATGTGAAACAGTAAATGAAGCCAAAAGAGAAAAAGGAAAAAGCTGGCTCACATCGGGCCATGGGCTAAAGGGGTTCATGCATACTTGAGCTCAAAAACGCTGCTTTTATCATTTCAGCTTGAAGAAGCTTGTGCTTTTTTGTGCTCTTGTGCATGTTTTTTTTATTGAGCTTCTTCAAGCTCCTTTGAGCTTTTTTTTTTTCTTTTTTTAAGCATAACCCTTTTTCTTATTTTTATTAAATTTTTTTTTTCAAGAACCCTCCTAGATAGTGATTTCTTAACCACTGTATAAACAAAACAAAAAGCTGGAAGAAAGGTTTTTGCGCATTTTTTTAAGCTTTTTTTGAGCTCTTTGGGGTACAAGCTCCTTTTCAAAAACACAAGTTTGGTGGTGGGGTTTTTTTTTTTTTTATATCTGCCTTTAGAGCTCATTTGAGCTTTTTTGAGCATAAGCGTTTTTTTTTGTTGTTTTGTTTTTCCACAAATGCTCCTAGACAGCATTTTCTTAACCACTGTAAAACAATGTTATTGTTACATAGTTAGTCAGGTTGGAAAAAAAAAATAAAAAATAAAAACAAAAAAACAAAAAAAAACAAAGTCCATCTAGTTTAACCATAAAAATTTTTTTTTTTTTTAAATAAATTTAATAAAAAATTTTTTTATAAAAATTAAACAATCCCATATACCCAATCCTATACCCACAGTTGATCTAGGAGAAAGAAAAATAAAATAAAAAACAGAAAAGCGTTATCCAATTTGCTACAGCAGGGGAAAAAATTCCTTCGTGGTCCCAGAGAGGCAAATCAGGATTTCCCCAGATCAACTTTACCAATAAATGTCAGTACCCAGTTATATTATGTACACTTAGGGAAGAATCCAGGCCTTTTTTAACCACTTGAGATCCACGCTATAGCCAAATGACGGCTACAGTGCGGATCTCCTTTGCCGGGACTACGTCTATTGACGTCGTCCCGTGCACGAGCGGCCTGCGCGCCCCCTGAGGGGCGCGCGCGGCGCGCTCTGTGATCGGCGACTCCATGAGACTCGCCTGATCACCGATCCGTGCAAGGGGTCGATCCCGACCCCTTATCACGTGATCAGCTGTCAGCCAATGACAGCTGATCATGTGATATAATGGAGCCGGTAATCGGCTATTATTCCTGTTAGCGCGAGGAGAAAAAAAAAAAGCCGATCACCGGCGGCCGTGATCGGGACATCAGTCCCGATCACGGCCAGCCCTGCTAGTGCCCACCTTCCCCCTGCCAGTGCCCACCTGCCCCCTGCAGTGCCAAATGTTTAAAAAGTAAGTGCCCCCTGTCAGTGCCACCCAGCAGTGCCCACAGTGCCACCCAGCAGTGCCCACAATCTGCCTCAAAGGTGCTGCACCCCAGTGTCATCTACCAGTGCCCAGCAGTGCCGCCCATCAGTGCCACCTATCAGTGCCCATCAGTGCCACCCATCTGTGCCGCCTTATCTGTGCCTATTAGTGCCCACCAATGCAGCCCATCAGTGCCCACCAATGCAGCCCATCAGTGCCACCTAATCAGCGCACTTCAATGAAGGAGAAAAATGACCCGTTTGCAAAATTTTATAACAAACTATTAAAACATGATTTTTTTTTTTTTGCATCTTTTTTTGTTTGTTTAGCAAAAAATAAAACTCCGAGCTGTAATTAAATACCACCAAAAGAAAGCTCTATTTGTGGGAAAAAAATGATAAAAATTTCATTTGGGTACAGTGTTGTATGACCGCGCAATTGTCATTCAAAGTGAATCAGCGCTGAAAGCTGAAAATTGGTTCTGGGACTGAGGGGGGTTTAAGTGCCCAGTAAGCAAGTGGTTAAAGCAATCTACTGAACTGGCCAGAACTACCTCTGAAGGGAGTCTATGCCACAAAACAAAACGTTGCGTTTTAGAGCTTCTTTGAGCTTTTTTTTTTTTTTTTTTTTTTTTTTTTTGAGCTCTTTTCAGCTTTTTGTGGCACTAGCTCCTCTCAAAAATGTGAGGTTGGAGGGGATTTTTTTTCTGCCTGTAGGCACATATGCCTGAAAATGCCTAAAAAAAAAAAAAGCCATATAGTGTGCATGGACACATTAGCTAAGACGGAGGGGAGTAGAAAAAAAAAAAAAAAAATGGATCTCAAAAGACCTCAAAAGGGCTCATGCACCCTGCAGCTCAAAAAGGAGCTCAAGAGGCTCCTACAGGCTTTTAGGCTTCATGAACACTGGAGATCAAAAAAGCTTTTTCTGGACGCCAGATTGCTGGCAGAAAACGCTGTTTGAAAAACGCTCTTTTAACAGCGTTTTGTACAAGCGTTTGAGAGTTTGATCTTTTTTTAGCGTGAACGTTTATGGGCGTTTTTAATAAAAATACACACAGAGGACACTCCAAAATTCCCACAATGCATTCCCAAACTCCCACAATGCATTGAGAAAAATAGAACGCCAAAACGCCAATTAAAGTGGTGTTGCACAGAAAAAGAAAAAGTTTTTTTAACTCACCTCTAAATGCCTGTTGCTAAGGGGTCCCTCGTAGTCTGCCTCCTTCAGTGCCTGGGCTGGTGACGTCACTTCCCCTCGGCGCAGGAAGGGCTCAGCTCTGCCCTCTCCTTCCTTTCAGTCACCTGTGACATGTGACAGGACCCAGATGACTGCGCGGCCAGTCACGGCGCTGCTCGCGCATGAGCAGTGGGTGCCCGGCTGTGAAGCCACAGCCGGGCGCCCACAGTTAGAATGCCGAGCGGAGGGGGGGGGGGGGGGAACGAGCGGGGCTTCGTTCCTCCGCATCGCTGGATCCTGGGACAGGTAAGTGTCTGATTATTAAAAGTCAGCAGCTGCAGTATTTGTAGCTGCTGACTTAAAAAAATAAACAAATAAATAAATTAAATCTTTAACGCGCGTTTAGATTTTTTTGCGGTCAGAAAAAAATGCACTTTGAACGTGATTTTATGGCGTTCTGCAATAGGGTCACTGAGGACATTATGGGGGGGGGGGGGCTGAGAACATTGATAGGGTCACTGAGGATATTGACTGGGGAACTGAAGACAGTAATGGGTCACTGAGGACATTATTTGGGGGGGGGGGGGCTGAGAACAGTAATCGGGTCACTGAGGATATTGATTGGGGGACTGAAGACAGTAATGGGTCACTGAGGACATTTTTTTTGGGGGTGGGCTGAGAACAGTAATAGGGTCACTGAGGATATTGATTGGGGAACTGAAGACAGTAATGTGTCACTGAGGACATTATTTGTGGGGGGGCTGAGAACAGTATTAGGGTCACTGAGGATATTGATTGGGGAACTGAAGACAGTAATTGGGTCACTGAAGACATTATGGGGGGGGGGCTGAGAACAGCAATAGGACAGGAATTAGGTCACTGAGGACAATTATGGGGTGGGGGAGCCTCGCCGATGTGCTAGCCTGGGAGGGGGACATCATGTTTTACCGCACTGGGCGAACATCAACCCTAGTGATGCCACTGCAGCCCAAAAATTTCGATAGGCTGCCCTATATGTGTAAACAAAACAAAAAATAAAAATAAAAAAAAGTTTGGAAAAAAAAAATCGGGCCTCACCAAACCACACGGTGCAGCGGTACCATGCCTTTTCACCAGGCACGAACATGGGAGTGTTTGCTGAATACGTGGGGGTGCCATTAAGAATTACGTATGATTTTGCACACGTTCCCGCTCCGCACCCGGCGTGTGAACGAGCCCCTCAAACAACTGTCAATGCGGACAAATAAGGGAAACATTTTTACATATCCGGTACAAACCAAGGCAAAGGGTATTTCCAAGTAAATTAAAAGCATTTTTTAAATAAATGAGATAGAGATTTTAATTTTATATATTATATGTTTTATTTATTTTTTTATTTTTGTAGCATTGCATAAAATGAAATATATATATTTATTTATTACAAAATAAATTTTATGCAGTGCTACAAAAATAAATAAAACAAAATTGTTTATTAATTGTAAAAAGGAAAATAAATAAAAGGTAACAAAAACAGCAGGTAAAACGGAGAAGGAGAGGAAAAAGTAACACTAAACTCTTCGTTAATAAAAAATGTTTTCATGTATGTATCCTTATTACAGACAAGTTATCACATACCGGTAGTTGGCTAATCGCCGATTTTTGTACAAATATTGGTTTTTGGTTATGAAGGGGCCCCTTCGTGCCTCATGACACAGCATATGCCGTCACGGCACGTCCCCTTCATTTCACATGATCCCTATCACACAGATAACTCTTCATACAGCTGTAAAGAATACAAGCCGTTCTTTTTGTATCATACAAACTATTTCTAGACTTCCTTTCACATGGAGTCCGTCCTGTATATACGGCCCTCCCCGCCGGACTTTGGACCCCACGAGCCTTCACAGTCACAGAATATGGGATGGAAATTTTCCTTGTGGGTCAGGAAAGTCTATGACTATAAAGAAGATTCTAGTCAACTGCGGCAGCGTAGGAGCATTAGGATTAAGAATGCCCCTTATTGGGGGGAGGGGGGGTGGTGTCAGGTGCCCCATATGAGAAGGAAGCTTTTTCTAATGGGAAGAGGAATACAGTCTTATAACTGGTTTGGTGTGTAGTTTTACCAGCAGCTGTTAGCCTATAGGCAATATTTATTAGCCAGTTAAAGGGGGGCAGAAGGGACAGCTGCCCCAGGCACAGCCCCCGCACCTCTGGCCACATACAGTACTACGTACACCAGCGTCCCCGCACCTCTGGCCACATACAGTACTACGTACACCAGCGTCCCCGCACCTCTGGCCAAATACAGTACTGCATACACCAATGCACCCCCGCATCTTAGGCCACATACAGTACTGTATACACCCGCACCTCTGGCCACATACAGTACTGCATACACCAGCGCCCCCGCACCTCTGGCCAAATACAGTACTGCATACACCAATGCACCCCCGCATCTCAGGCCACATACAGTACTGCGTACACCAGCACCCCCGCACCTTTGGCCACACAGTACTGTATACACCAGCATCCCCGCATCTCAGGCCACATACAGTACATTATACACCAGCACCCCCGCACCTCTGGCCACATACAGTACTGCGTACACCAGCACCCCGCACCTCTGGCCACATACAGTGCTGCATACACTAGCGCCTCTGGCCACATATACCAGCACCCCCGCACCTCTGGCCACATACACCAGCATACACCAGCGCCTCTGGCCACATACACCAGCGCCCCCGCACCTCTGGCCAATTACAGTACTGCATATACCATCGCCTCTGCACCTCTAGCCACATACACCAGCGCCCCCGCACCTCTGGGGGGGCAGCAGGGGAAAATAATTTTTCTAGGAGCGGGTGCTAGAAGTGGCAATTCAGGGGGAATAATATTGTGAGGGGGGTGGGAGAAGAGGATTTTTGTTAGGGGGGGGATTTGGATGGTTTGTGCTAGAAGAGGTGATAAGGTAGAGGGGGGAGGGGATTTGTGCTAGGAGGGAGGATTTGGAGTGGCGGGGGGGGGGGATATGTACTTGAAGGAGAAATTTGAGCGGTGGAGGATGCGTGCTAGGTGGGAGGGATTTTTTGGAGGGGAGAGCATTTGTACTCGGGGGGGGGGGGGGTAGAAGGGGCAAAGATTTGTACTGGTAGGGGAGATTACAGCAGGGGTGATTTGTACAGAAAAGGAGGAGGAATTTATGCTTAGGGGTAATTAAGCAGATTAGTGCCCAATTTTCGCTGACACAAAAAATTCTCATACATCCGGGGGGGGGGGGGCACAGCTTGACATGTTCGCCCTGGACTCTAGGTGACCTTGTCCTGGCAACCCCCTCGAACATATCACACCCCCTCGAACATATCAAATCCTCTTTCCCCATCCCTCCTCCCAACATAAATCCTCCACCCAAACCACCCTTCCTAGCACACCTCCCCCAGTTTATCTCCTTGAATAAACTCTAACCCCCTGCTGCCTCCCCAAATTGCCTTTCACCGCACGCTCCTTGTGGTGCCCCCCCCCCCACCTAACATGATACCACAGTGCCCAGGGCAGCTGCCCCCTCCTACCCACCCCTTGTCCCGGCCCTGCAAGTATATCACACAATACCAAACGCGGGCACCTTGGCACGCTGCTCTTGCTACATTGTAATATTATGAGTTTGGTTTTGGAAAGTTGGGCGACATCCATACTGACATGGCGGTCTGCCAATTAGAGATTTGTGCCGAGACAGATGGGGCGAGCTGAGGAATAGAGAGATCGATACGGGCGCCACCATCAGAGTTGCAGAGTTATTCTTGTTGAACATAAGACAAAAGTCCATCTGGTCCAACCAATAAAAGGGGGGGAGGGGGGGGGGAGGGAAATCATACAGTCCCATCTACACAATCCTATACCCACAGTTGATCCAGAGGAAGGAAAAACCCCAGTAAAGCATGATCCCATTTGCTACAGCAGGGGGGAAAAATTCCTTCCTGATCCCCCCCAAAGGGCAATGAGATTTTCCCCGGATCAACTTCACCTATAAAAAGGTCAGTACCCAGTTATATTATGTACATTTAGGAAAGAAGCCAGTACTTTAACCTCTTCAGCCCCCGGAAGGATTTACCCCCTTAATGACCAGGCCATTTTTTTGCGATACAGCACTGCGTCGCTTTAACTGACAATTGCACGGGTCGTCCGACGTTCTACCCAAACACAACAAACAATTGGCGTCCTTTTTTTACCCCAAAATAGAGATTTCTTTTGGTGGTATTTGATCACCTCTGCGGTTTTTATTTTTTGCGCTATAAAACAAAAAAAAAAAAAAAAAAAAAAAGACCGACATTTTTGAAAAAATAAAACTTTTTTTTTTTTTTTTTTATTTTTTTTACTTGCTGCTATAATACATATCCCCAAAAAAATAAAAAAAAACAAAAAACAAAATGTACTCATCAGTTTAGGCCAATATATATTCTTCTACATATTTTTGGCAAAAAAAAAAAAAAAGAAAAAAAAAAAAAAAATCGCAATAGGCGTATATTGATTGGTTTGCGCAAACGTTATTGCGTCTACAAACTATGGGATAGATTTAGAAACTTTTTTTTTTTTTGGTTTTGCTAGTAATGGCGGCGATCTGCGATTTTTAGCGGGACTGCGGTGGACAAATCTGACCCCAAATTACACTTTTTGGGGACCAGTGACATTATTACATTGATCAGCGCTATAAAAAACGCACTGATCAATGTAAAAATGACATTGGACAGGAAAGGGGTTAACATTAGGGGGCGATCAAGGGGTTAAGAGTTTTCCCTGGGTGTGTTCTAAATGTAAAGAGGGGGGCTCACTGGGACATTTCTGAGATCACTGTTCCCGATCACTGGGAACAGTAGATCTCTCACATGTCATTAGGCAGAACAGGGTATCGGCGTGTTTACATAGGCAGTTACCCCGATCTGCCTCTGTACACAGCGATTGCGGGGCCGCGGGCGGACATGGAATCCGCAGCCCCCACGGGCACACTCCCGCGGTGCTCGCCCACTATCCTCCTTGCACGGACCGACCTACAGTTACGTCAGTTCGCGCAGGAGAGCCGAACCGCTGCAGTAAATGTACGTGAGCAGGTCAGCAAGTAGTTAAAGCAATCTCCTGAACTGGCCAGAACCACATCTGCAGGGAGTCTATTCCACACTTTCACAGCTCTTACTGTGAAGAAACCTTTCCGTATTTAGAGATGAAATCTCTTTTCCTCTAGACGTAAAGAGTGCCCCCTTTGTCCTCTGATGATCTTAAAAGCGGAGGCCCGCCCACCGCTGCAAAAATGAAAAGCCAGTAGCTACACATACTGCAGCTGCTGACTTTAGACAATCAGAAACGTACCTGTCCTGGAGTCCACCGCAGCTCATGTTTCCCATCAGCTGTCGGGTGCTGCCGCCTCCATCGCGAGTAAAGGAACGCGGCAGCGTAGCCTTAAGGCTTCACGCCGGGAACCCTACTGCGCATGCGTGAGGCTCCGCTCCTCTCTCCTACTGGCCCGGCGTGGTGACGTCAATACCCGTGGCTGAGGCTCCCGGAAGTGGGAACAGGATACCTGTGAAAGACAGCCCCCAATCCCCCCCCCTCCCCACCCGAAAGGTGCCAATTGTGGACTTTATAGTCACACATGTGGATGTATACTTAGTGGTAAATCACTAGAAATGCACCCAAACCATGTTAATCGACAAAAAAAAAAAAAAAATAAATAATAAAAAGATTTGATTTCAAACACTTAATTGATATTTATTGTTATGCTGTATCAGGAAGGCTCTTTTTTTTTTTTTAACATGTGACCAGCGGCAGAGGACTAGATGTTTCCCTGCAGACAGGCTGGGAGAGAGCCGGGTCATGTGACAGCTGGATATCGATCAGAAAAAAAAAGAAAAAAGTAAAAGTACCTAGATTATTATTTTTTTTTTATTAATATAATTCCAGTGCCACATACAGAAATAAAAAGGGACAATGTAAATTAAACAGTTTGCGTTAAATATCACTTTAAAATAATGTAGCAAAGTCCTGGGGTCCCTGAAGCCCAATGGTGACCTCCAAAATTGAGGACAGCTGACATCCTGTAGAGTGTAGAGTGGGTTACAAGGCATAGTGTAATGCAAGATGAATAGGTGGGCGCCAGACACTT
The DNA here is from genome assembly GCF_037356315.1 of Lithobates pipiens. Lineage (NCBI taxonomy): Eukaryota > Metazoa > Chordata > Amphibia > Anura > Ranidae > Lithobates > Lithobates pipiens. The sequence goes on along the minus strand of NW_027507764.1, from coordinate 581,012,101 downwards.
TTTGAATGCAAAAGAGATTTATTGACTCTTAAACAGAACTGTGGGAGAGAGGGTTAGGGTAGGGTTGCCACCTGTCCAGGATTCACCTGGACAGTTCGGAATCATGCGTCCGGGTTTCAGACTGCCTGAAACCCGGACATATATTAGTTAGACTGGGCTATGGCTTTCCAGCAGGGTTGCTGGCTGCAGTTGTCTAAGCTGAAAGTGTCTGTTACACTCTTTCACACTGCTCAAAGCCAGCACTAACCCCCCCCCCCCCCGCAACACACACACAGATGGGAGAGGAGAGAGGGCTTGATCAGCACCTCTTCCCCCCACCCCTACCCCTCTGGGTCTGCCCACACTCCAATCCCTAGCACTGTGCCTCAGAAAAGGAAAGTTGGGGCCGGAAAAATTTGAATTCAGCAGCCTCGGATACATCTGGATGAGAGATGCTGACTGCCAAGGGGTGAATGAGCTCACCATCCATCCCTGTCTGTGACTGAAGTCTCCCC